>NW_026664091.1:0-1931 GCF_009828535.3 Hylobates moloch | reverse complement strand
TGGAATGGAATGGAATGGAATGGAATGGAATGGATTGGAATGGAATGGAATGAATTCGGGTGGAGTGGAATGGAGTGGAAAGGAATGGGATGGAATGGGATGGAATGGCATGCAATGGAGTGGATTAGAGTGGATTGGAGTGGAGTGTCGTGGAATACAGTGGAATGGAGTGGAGAGGAGTGCAGTGGAGTGGAGTGGAATGGAATGGAATGGTGAAATGAAATGTGAGCTGAGATTCTGCCACTGCACTCCATCCTTGGTGACAGAGTGAGATCCTGTCAAAAGAACGGAATGGAATGGAATGGAGTGGGATGGAATGGAATGGAATGGAGGGGTGTGAGGTGGAGCAGAGTGGAGTTTAGTGGAATGGATTGGAGTGGAATGGGATGGAATGGAGTGCAGCGGAGTGGAGGGTAGTGGACTGGAGTGGAATGCAGTGGAATGGAAAGGGATGGAATGGAGTGGAGTGGAGAAAAGTGGAACTAAGTGGAGTGGAGTGGGATGGAATGTAGTGGAGGGGAGTGGAGTGGATTGGAGTGGAATGGAATGCAGTGAAAAGGCGTGGAGTGCAGTGGAGTGGAATGGAATGGAATGGAATGGAATGGAATAGTGAAATGAAACATGTGCTTATGTGGTGACAATACACTCTAGCCTGGATGACAGAGTGAGATCCTGTTGAAAGAAAGGAATGTAATGGAATGGAGTGCAGTGGAGTGGAGAGAGGTGGGGTGGAATGGAGTGGAATGGAATGCAATAGAATGGAATATAGATGGAATAGAATGAGGTGTAATGAATGGAAATGGTGGACTGGGTAAGATTGATTGATGGGGAGTGGAGTGGATTGGTTGGAGTGGAATGGAATGGGATGGAATGGAATGGACTGAAGCAGAGTAGAGTGGATTGGTGGGGAGTGGAGTGGAGGGGAATGCAGTGGAATAGAATGGGATGGAATGGTGTGGAGTGTAGTTGAGTCAGGTGGAGTGGAAAGTAATGTAACATAATGCAATGGAATGGAATGGAATGGAATGGAATGGAATGGAATGGAATGGAATGGAATGGAACAGAACGGAATGCAATGGAATGGAATGGAAAGAAATGAATGGAATGGAATGGAATGGAATGGAATGGAATGGAATGGAATGGAATGGAATCCAATTGAATGGAAGGTTGAGATGAAATATGAGCTGAGATATGCCACTGCACTCCAGTCTTGTTTACACTGTGAGATCCTTACGAATGAAACGAAAGGAGTGGAATGAAGTGGAATGGAACGGAATGCGATGGAACAGAGTGGAATGGAATGGAATGGAATGGAATGGAGTGGAAAGGAAAGGAATGGAATGGAGTGGAGTGGAATAGAGTGGAATGGAATGGAATGGAGTGGAGTGGAATGGAATGGAATGGAATGGAATGGAATGGAATGGAATGGAGCAGAATGGAATGGAATGGAGTGGAGTGGAATGGAATGGAATGGAGTGAAATGGAATGGAATGGAATAGAACGGAATGGAGCGGAAAGGAATGGAATGGAGCGGAATGGAACAGAATGGAACGGAATGGAACGGAATGGATCAGAATGGAAAGGAATGGAATGGAATGCAATGGAATGGAATGGAATGGAATGGAGTGTAGTCCAGTGGAGTGGAGTGGAGTGGAATGGAATGCGATGGAATGGGATGGAGTGGAGTGGAGCAGAGTTGAATGGAGGGGAATGGAGTGGAATGGAATGGGATGGAATTGGATGGAGTGGAGTGGAGCGGAGTGAAGTGGAATGGAATGGAACTGTATGGAATGAAATGGAGTGGAGTGGGTGGAATGGAATGGAATGGAACAGCGTGGAATGGAATGGAATGGTGATATGAATTGTGAGCTAAGATTGTGCCAGTGCACTCCAGCCTGGGTGACCCAGTGAGATTATGTTGAAAGAAAGGA
>NW_026664090.1:1663-1931 GCF_009828535.3 Hylobates moloch | reverse complement strand
ACACAATTTTTCATTATTTGTTAATGTATTAAAAATGCCTATACATCATCCAATAAGACATTTGGAAATGGAGTTTCAATTTCAAAAGAGAGGTCTGGCCAGGCGGGTGGCTCACACTTGTAATCCCAGCATTCTGGGAGGCCGAGGCAGGCGGATCATGAGGTCAGGAGTTTGAGACCAGCCTGGCCAACATGGCGAAACCCCGTCTCTACTAAAAATATAAAAATTAGCTGGGATTACAGGTGCCTGCCACCATGCCCAGCTAATT
>NW_026664090.1:0-1591 GCF_009828535.3 Hylobates moloch | reverse complement strand
AAAAAAAAAAAAAAAAAAAAAAAAAGAGAGAGAGAGAGAGGTCTGAGCTGAAAATGTAAACCTACGCATCACAGGGATCATACACACACACACACACACACACGCGCACAACACATACACACAACTCCCACTCTTAGAACAGTACTAGGGAGGTAATAAATACTAAATAAATGTTAAAATGTTAACTATTACTATCTTTAATAAGCATTTCAGAAGTCAATAAAATTTAAGCTTATCAAAATTAAAGTTAACACTTAAATGCATATAGTAGGAACTCAATAAAGGTTTCATGAACAAATATCATTCTTGCTAGTTACCTTTTTTAAATTGCTGTTATAAAAAGTAAACAAATTGAAAAAATATAAGAATTTATGTTTTTCAGCTTCTACTCCAAATATTACTAAATTTAGTAGGTAAAAGTAACAAAATGATCACTAATAATTATGACCATAGTAAGATTATATTGGCCTTGAAAACACTTTCAAATACATTTATTCATAGTTAATTTAGAATCAACCTCAATATAAATACATACATTTCATAAGCCCGTGAGCCATAGGAAAAAACCTCGGGTAGATTATAATCATCAATTATGCTTTTCAGGTTCCTCAGGCTTAAATGTCCCCCCCAAAATAGTCAATAGTATGTCCCCAGGATTTGTATCTTATCCTCAAAAGGTGTGGCTAACAATCAGGGCAGGACCTTGGAGAAAGGGGATATTAGCCAAGTCATTCCCAGTCTAAACAAAATTGAAAAAGTATGCACGCCAGGTGGGTGTTCAAAATGAACTTTAAAAATCTGCTACCTTTAACATGGACTAAATATACATGTATAAAACAATCCAGTGATTTTCTGCCTAAAAATGTTTTATTTCCACTGACATTATATCTAGACCTACTTACTATTTTTCCACTGCTATCTGTTACCTGCAGCAGAATCCACTAAAGCACATGATTCCATTCAGAAGAATAAGGGTTGGGAGGAGTAATTTTAAAAGCCTAAAAGAACCCCAAGGAACACAGATAGAGGACACTTCCCCTCACAGGATGGGGGAGAGGTTGGTCTTCTGCCTTAAATTCAGGTGTACATATCTCAGTGTGTCAGTTTGCAGGGACAAAAGCAGTTTGGCCTCCCAAAGAAAAAAAAAAAAAAAAAAAAAAGAGTTTTTTCCCCCTCTTTCTGGAGGCATGCTCCTAGAGTAGGAAAAACAAGTGGCTACACATCCACTTGGCCAGCTGAATCAGCTCAAGCAATTATGGGAGTGACCTATAATTATACTCATAAATATCAGATATTAATGTCATGGTTTCTGAATTTGGGTAAGTGATATCACAAAAGAATATTGTATCTGCTAGACTCTTTCTTTCAGCTCCACAATTCCAAGTATATATGCCCCTTGTTGCCTCTCCCCCAGTATGATTTTCCCTAGGACAGGTAACCTTTTTCAACAAAAAGTGGTTCCGAATATTTTAGGTTTATGAAGACCAGAATTTTCAAAATGTCTGATAATTTAAGTAACAGGTTTATAGTATGTTATTCATTTGTGCTTTTCAAGAGTGCCATTTACAATTTCTTTACTTTCAAGGGGAAG
>NW_026664089.1:877-1931 GCF_009828535.3 Hylobates moloch | reverse complement strand
ATTTGAACCTTACTTTTGATTGAGAACTTGTTAAACTGTCTTTCTGTAGAAACAGCAAGCAGACATTCGAAGCACTAAGGGGCCTATAGCGGAAAAAGGAATATCTTCAAATAACAACTACACAGAATCATTCTGCCAAACTTCTTTCTGTTGTGTGCATTCAACTAAGGGAGTTGAACCGTACTTTTGATGGAGAAGCTCTGAAACTCTCTTTCTTTGGAAACTGGATGCGGACATTCCGAGCACTGAGGGGCCAATAGTGGAAAAAGGAATATCTTCAAATTAAAACTACACAGAAGCATTATGTGAAACTTCTTTCTGATCTCTGCATTCAACTAGCAGAGTTGTACTTTACTTTTGATTGAGAAGCTCTGAGACTCTCTTTCTGTAGAAACTGCAAGTGGACATTTGGAGCGCTAAGGGACCTTTAGTGGAAAAAGGAACACCTTCAAATAAAAACTACACAGAATCATTCTGCGAAAGTTCTTTCCGATCTGTGCATTCTACTAACAGAGTTGAACCGTACTTTTGATTGAGAAGTTCTGAAACACTCTTTCTGTAGAAAGTGCAAGCGGACATTCGGAGCGCTAAGGGGCCTTTAGTGGATAAAGGAATATCTTCAAATAAAAACTACAGAGAAGCATTCTGCGAAACTTCCTTCTGATCTGTTCATTCAACTAACAGAGTTGAACCTTACTTTTCATTGAGAAGTTCTGAAACTCTCTTTCTGTGCAAACTGCAAGCGGACAATCTGAGCGCTAAGGTGCCTCTAGTGGAAAAAGTAACGTCTTCAAATAAAAACTACACAGAAGCATTCTGCGAAACTTCTTTCTGATCCGTGTATTCAACTAGCAGATTTGAACCTTACTTTTGATTGAGAAGTTGTGAAACTCTCTTTCTGTAGAAACAGCAAGCGGACATTCAAAGCGCTAAGGGGACTACAGTGGAAAAAGGAATATCTTCAAATAAAAACTACACAGAAGCATTCTGCCAAACTTCTTTTTCTTCTGTGCATTCAACTAACAGAGTTGATCAATACTTTTGATTGAGAAGT
>NW_026664089.1:0-565 GCF_009828535.3 Hylobates moloch | reverse complement strand
GACATTTGGAGCGCTAAGGGACCTTTAGTGGAAAAAGGAACACCTTCAAATAAAAACTACACAGAATCATTCTGCGAAAGTTCTTTCCGATCTGTGCATTCTACTAACAGAGTTGAACCGTACTTTTGATTGAGAAGTTCTGAAACACTCTTTCTGTAGAAAGTGCAAGCGGACATTCGGAGCGCTAAGGGGCCTTTAGTGGATAAAGGAATATCTTCAAATAAAAACTACAGAGAAGCATTCTGCGAAACTTCCTTCTGATCTGTTCATTCAACTAACAGAGTTGAACCTTACTTTTCATTGAGAAGTTCTGAAACTCTCTTTCTGTGCAAACTGCAAGCGGACAATCTGAGCGCTAAGGTGCCTCTAGTGGAAAAAGTAACGTCTTCAAATAAAAACTACACAGAAGCATTCTGCGAAACTTCTTTCTGATCTCTGCATTCAACTAGCAGATTTGAACCTTACTTTTCATTGAGAAGTTGTTAAACTGTCTTTCGGTAGAAACAGCAAGCGGACAATCAGAGCGCTAAGGGGCCTATAGCGGAAAAAGGAATATCTTCAAATA
>NW_026664088.1:1158-1931 GCF_009828535.3 Hylobates moloch | reverse complement strand
TTCTGTGCATTCAACTCACAGAGTTGAAGCTTAGTTTTGATAGAGCAGTTATAAAACACTCTTTCTGTAGAAACTGGAAGGGGACATTCGGAGCACTAATAGGCCTACAGGAGAAAAAGGAATATCTTCAAATAAAAACTACACAGAAGCATTCTGTGAATCTTATTTCTGTTCTGTGCATTCAACTAACAGAGTTGAAGCTTACTTTTGACAGAGCAGTTCTGAAACACTGTTTCTGTAGAAACTGCAAGAGGACATTCTGAGCGCTAAGGTGCTTATACCTGAAAAAGGAATATCTCCAAATAAAAACTACACAGAAGCATTCTGTGAAACTTCTTTCTGTTCTGTGCATTCAACTCACAGAGTTGAAGCTTAGTTTTGATAGAGCAGTTATAAAACACTCTTTCTGTAGAAACTGCATGGGGACATTCTGAGCGCTAAGGGGCCTACAGTGGAAAAAGGAATATCTTCAAATAAAACCTACACAGAAACGTTCTGTGAAACTTCTTTCTGTTCTGTGCATTCAACTCACAGAGTTGAAGCTTAGTTTTGATAGAGCATTTTTGAAACACTCTTACTGTAGAAACTGCAAGGGGACATTCGGAGCGCTAAGGGGCCTACAGTGAAATAAGGTATATCTTGAAATTGAAGCTACACAGAATCATTCTGTGAAACTCCTTTCTGTTCTCTGCATTGAAATAGCAGAGTTGAAGCTTACTTTTGATAGAGCAGTTCTGAAACACTCTTTCAACAGAAAGAGTGTTTCAGAACTG
>NW_026664088.1:615-1058 GCF_009828535.3 Hylobates moloch | reverse complement strand
TTGAAATAGCAGAGTTGAAGCTTACTTTTGATAGAGCAGTTCTGAAACACTCTTTCTGTTGAAACTGCAAGTGGACTTTCTGATCGCTAAGGGTCTTATAGTGGAAAAAGGAAAATCTTCAAATAAAAACGACACAGAAGCATTCTGTGAAACTTCTTTCTGTTCTGTGCATTCAACTAACAGAGTTGAAGCTTACTTTTTATTGTGCAGTTCTGAAACAGTGTTTCTGTAGAAACTGAAAGGGGACATTCGGAGCAATAAAGGGCCTGCAGGGGAAAAAGGAATATCTTTAAATAAAAACTACACAGAAGCATTCTGTGAAACTTCTTTCTGTTCTGTGCATTCAACTAACAGAGTTGAAGCTTACTTTTGATACAGCAGTTATGAAACACTCTTTCTGTAGAAACAGCAAGGGGACAATCTGAGCGCTAATGGGCCTACAG
>NW_026664088.1:0-515 GCF_009828535.3 Hylobates moloch | reverse complement strand
CAGTTCTGAAACACTGTTTCTGTAGAAACTGGAAGGGGACATTCGGATCACTAATGGGCCTACAGATGAAAAAGAATATCTTCAAATAAAAACTACACAGAAGCATTCTGTGAATCTTATTTCTGTTCTGTGCATTCAACTAACAGAGTTGAAGCTTACTTTTGATAGAGCAGTTCTGAAACACTGTTTCTGTAGAAACTGCAAGAGGACATTGTGAGCGCTAAGGTGCTTATACTGGAAAAAGGCATATCTTCAAATAAAAACTACTCAGAAGCATTCTGTGAAACTGCTTTCTGTCATGTGCATTCAACTAACAGAGTTGAAGCTCACTTTTGATAGAGCATTTCTGAAACACTCTTACTGTAGAAACTGCAAGGGGACATTCGGAGCGCTAAGGGGCCTAGAGTGAAAAAAGGTATATCTTGAAATAGAAGCTACACAGAATCATTCTGTGAAACTTCTTTCTGTTCTCTGCATTGATCTAGCAGAGTTGAAGCTTACTTTTGATAGAGCAG
>NW_026664087.1:0-1932 GCF_009828535.3 Hylobates moloch | reverse complement strand
TCCTAACTTGTGTGGGGAAAAGTTTTCATCTTTATTGTCACAAGCCTTTAACTGAAATTGAGCATTCCCATTCATCATAAATACAGACAGCAAGCCGTGGTGTTAATAGTACTATAACTTTGTCATCAATAGAAATCCAGATAATTTCATCTTCTTCTAGTTATGAATATCTCAACATAACATTTATATCCTTCATTATGTCAAAATTTCAGTTGTTGTTAGGCCTGATGTTAGA
This sequence comes from Hylobates moloch, assembly GCF_009828535.3. Taxonomy (NCBI): domain Eukaryota; kingdom Metazoa; phylum Chordata; class Mammalia; order Primates; family Hylobatidae; genus Hylobates; species Hylobates moloch. The sequence continues at coordinate 1,697 of NW_026664087.1, read as the reverse complement.
TCATGTGAGTTAGTGAGTTAATAAATACATTTTTTTTTTTTTTTTGAAGCAGGGTCTCTGTTTGTCGACAAGGCTGGAGTGCAGAGGCGCAGTCTCGGTTCACTGCAACTTCCACCTCCCAGGCTCAAGCAATCCTTCCACCTCAGCCTCCCAAGTTGCTGGGACTACAGGCACATGTACCACCATGCCTGGCTAATTTTTGTATTTTTTTGTAGAGGTGAGGTTTTGCTATATTGTCCAGGCTGGTCTCGAACTCCTAAGCTCAAGCCATCCACCCACCTCGGCCTCCCAAAGTGCTGGGATTACAGGCATGAGCCACTGTGCCCAGCTAATACATATATTATATCCAAATTTTTAAATTTTGTTTTTGACAGAGTCTTGCTCTGTCACCCAAGCTAAAGTGCATGGTACAATCTCGGCTTACTGCCATCTCTGCCTCCCAGGTTCCAGTGATTCTTGTGCCTCAACCTCCTGAGTAGCTGGGACTACAGGCATGCACCACCATGCCCGGCTAATTTTTTGTATTTTTGGTAGAGATGGGGTTTCACCATATGGCCAGGCTTGTCTCAAACTCCTGATCTCAAGTGATCTGCCCACCTCGGCCTCCCAAAGTGCTGGGATTACAGGCGTGAGCCACCGTGCTAGGCCAAAAAGTTTAATTTTAAATACTTGATTTTTTTTTTTTTTTTTTTGTTTTTGGCAGAGTCTCTGTCACCCAGGCTAGAGTGCAATGGCATGATCTCAGCTCACTGCAACTTCCACTTCCCAGTTCAAGCAATTCTCTTGCTTTGGCCTCCCGAGTAGCTGGGACTACAGATGTGCATCACTGTGCCCGGCTTCTTTTTGTATTTTTAGTAGAGACAGGGTTTTGCCACATTGGCCAGGCTGATCTCAAACTCCTGACCTGTGGTGATCCATCCACCTCGGTCTCCCAAAGTGCTGGGATTACAGGCGTGAGCCACCACGCCTGGCCTAATACGTGAGCCACCATGCCTGGCCTAATATTTGAATAATATTTTAATGCAATTGGTGCTCTTGGTAATTCTATGTTTTATTTTTTGCATTTAAGGCATTATTCTGAGAAGAGGTCTGTAGGCTTCACCACACGGCCAATAGGGTCCATGGCATACACGGGGAAAAACCATTAAGAACCCTGAGTAAATTTCAAAATCTGTCATTTGGCAGAGACACCACCAGGGAGCAGAATAGCAAAAGGAATGTGAGCTCCAGGCTGCAAAGTCCAAAAGGGAGAAGGTAATCTACACGCGCTTCGTCCAAACCTGTGACTGAGTGCCAAAAAGGAAGGAGCCTTAGAGAGCGAGCCCCATAGGACATTGTCATCTGCAGAAATTGAGGCAGGTAGGGGCAGAGCCTGAGTGAGGAAAACCCAGGTCCCGCAGCTCCCAGTCCTTTCCCACTGCACCCCACTGGACCGCCAGCTGCTCCTTAGGACCTGGCTAATGAAGCAGAACGTGGCACCACTCCTGTCCTGGACGTTACCCACCTTCTCACTCTAGATGGTACAGAAGACCGTGGATCACCTGGGGACACAGGTGAAAGGCCTGCTGGGCCTGCTAGAGGAGCTGGCCTGGAACCTGCCCGGGGGACTCTTCAGCCCCGTCCCCGACATCCTTGGAAAACGTGAGCAGTGCAGGTGGCAGAGGACAGCCTCTGGGCTGCTGTCATCTGGCGCTGTG
>NW_026664086.1:0-1932 GCF_009828535.3 Hylobates moloch | reverse complement strand
AAAAAAAAAAAAAAAAAAGTGGACACCAAATGGTTAATGGAGAACAAGAGTCAGGAGGAGGAGAGGCAGGCCAGAGTTGTGGGGGCAACAACTTGCTGATGACATAGTCCAGCCTGGTCCCAGCCTGTGAGGCCACCGTGAAGTGTCCTCTGCCTTGCTAGTCTGCCCCAAAAGTGGTCCTGACATGGCCTCAGTTCCCAGACCCTCGGCGCTTCTGTTTGGGAGTCCCAACCCTATATCCTGGGCTGGAGCCAACTGGATCCCTGTCTCCATCACTTTGACATGAGCCTGGTAGAGTCACCTGAGTCACCTGGTTTGCTTGTTTGGCCAAAGGACCAGGCTTTAGCACCTTTTGACCTTGGGCCTTCTCTGGCTCCAAGTGACTGGAGGCTGTTGGAGTCAAAGCATCTCTGAGGGAAGAGACCATGTCACTTATGTCCTCTGGGTCCTCTCCATCGGTCTTTTTTCCTGTATCTAGTCCCATGGACCTGGTTTCCGTGTACCTCTTTGCCAGGCTTTTTTGGCGAATAAAAGCCATCGAGAGTAGAGATAAGGGATTGGAGAGTGGGTAGCCAGGTGGACAGACACAGAGAAGTGAAGGTTCTTCCTACAACAGTAGGCAGCTGAGGAGGCGCAGAAAGGCGCGCAGAGAAGTGGAGCCCAGGCACCCTGGCACCTTCACCCTGGCATGCGGGCACTGTGAGCCTGGTGGGTGTGCTGCTGGTGGAGGATCAGCCGATGAGGTAGTTCTGTGGCATCTGCCGAGTCCTATTAAGTGCCACGCACCAGCAGCCACAGGAGATTTAAGAAAAGAAAAAGCCACTAAAACACCCCACCTGTTACCAAGGAGCTGGCAGAGAAGAAGCTGACCTCAACATTCACAGGAAACTGTGGCTGCTTAGGGAAAAGGTGTGTGCAGGCGGCTTTGGGAGCAGAGGGCAGAAGGCGCCTCACTCTGGCAGCACACAGCTTCCCAGAAGTCTAAGGCGCACTGAGTCTTGGGAAGGAGTTTGCCAGGTCGAAAGCAGAGGCTAGACAGCAAGGCGGATGGACGGGCAAAGGACAGAGCGTGGAGGGCTGAACATCGGTGGAGAATCTGGGGAAAAGGGGGAGTTCCACAGCCTGGAGGGTCTGGGTTACTATGTTAAGGAGGAGGAACATGACCTTGTAGGCAATTTAAAAGCTATTTCTCAGGGGCAACAAAAAGGTTGCTGAGATAGGAAAATTAGTCTTTGAGAAGAATGGGGAAAGTTTTGGAGGAGGAAGGAGGATTCGAAGAAGTGGAAAAGCAGAAGAAAAGCAGGTCAGGGTGGGATGGGGGGATGGCATGAGCAACGGAGGTGGGATGAAACAAGGCATGTTGAGGACATGAGGAAAGACCTTCATGGTTGGCGCAGGGTGTGTCGGGGATGTTGGGAGATGAGGCTGAAAATAGATCATGTGGGGAGAGAGGAGGCATTGGAGGATCTTTGAGCAAATACAGGGACATTAAAGTAAATGTTACAGGAGGATTGACTTCTTGGCCATGTATAGATGGTTTGGACAGAGGGAGAGACTGAAGGCAACCAGGCCAGTTATGAGGTTCTTGTACAAGTCCTGTAAATTCCATCTTAAGACCAAGTCCTCTTTGCTTCCTGGTTGTCTGGGTCCTAAAGTTACCATTACCATAGGGATTGAAGAAGGATTATCAAAAAACATATATCTAGACCGTATTATTTTACCTCCCTACATAAATGGCTTTCTTGAGTTTCAACTTGAACCTCTGTGCTTGCCTGTTATGGAGTGCTGACAAAAGAAGCTCTGAAGAACATTTCTGTATATTTTGCTAAGCTGTCGTTAAACACATTGACAGGGGCGGGTGTGTTGGCTCACGCCTGTAATCCCAGCACTTTGGGAGGCCAAGACGGGTGGATCACTTGAAGCTGGGAGTTC
>NW_026664085.1:0-1932 GCF_009828535.3 Hylobates moloch | reverse complement strand
TCCTGAAGGATCTGCCCCCAAGACCCAAACACCTCTCACTAGGCCCCACTTTCAACATTGGGAATCAAATTTCTCTCTTCCCTTTTTTTTTTTTTTTTGCTAGAGGACAGGAAGGTTATAAAATCTGAAAATTTTAAATAATTTGTAATTTTGTTGTTTCCATTTGTGAACAAAGGACTTAATAAAAAATTTAAGATTTAACATTGCAATAAAATACATTCATTTCAATATCACACTGGAATTCAACATTGTTTTGCACGGGGGCTGCAGAAACAATGCAGAGCTTCCTCCTCCTCCAGACCCTCATAGCTCAGCAAGCCTCTCAAGGGCTGCTTGCTGGCCACTGTGTTTCCAGTTTTTGTAGATTCTCTTCCTCCCAGGTGATTAAGGAACAAATCCAAAGGTGTTTGAAGCTTCCAGAAAACACAGGATTTTTCTTTCTGTGGCTCACCAGCATTTTAATTGCTATTATCAGCAACACCATATGCAGGCCACAGCTGAGCCAAAACACATGATGAATTGAGTCTGAACTCAAATTGTACCTAATATTTACGGCCATGTGCATTACTAAAAAGGGACATATCTTCCAACAATTCCAGTAAGTTCCCAAGACTTAGTCCACACTGGGTACTAGCCTGTGATGGTGCCCCTGTGCTTGTTACTCGGGGGAAAATGGGACAGTGTTTGCTGAGTTCAGGGCTGAGGGGCTGTGGTGCCATGCAGGGAGCAAAACTTCCCACTGAATAACACTCCTCTGTGAGAGTGGCATGGCAGCCAAGGTCAGCTGGCTCAAGGCAACTGCTTCCTTTTTTCCTAACAAGCAACATTTTCATGGAAAAACCCCAGCTTCAATGTAGGAAGGTTTTGATGGTGGCTCAGGCCTGGGACTAAATTAAAAAGGAATAAGGAGATAAAATCCACATTTTAATTATAAACAAATGTCTCACTGAAAAAATTCCAGACCTATAAATCCATCTATGTATTAGTTATTGGAGTAATTTAAAATGTGAGGAAATTATAAAGTGTGTGTCCCTTATTATATACTTCTTCCCCCTCCACCACTTTTTAAACATCTAAAGTTCCTAACACATAAATACTCTTTATGAGGAAAAAAACCTATTGACATTGATATAGTTTGAATATTTGTCCCCTCCAAATCTCATGTTGAAATTTGACCTCCTAGTGAGACCCTGTCTCTACAAAAAATTAAAAACTTAGTTGGGCATGGTGGATCGAGCCTGTTATCCCAGCTAGTCAGGAGGCTGAGATGGGAGGACCTCTGGAGCCCCAAGAGTTGAATGCCACAGTAAGCTATGGCTCAGCTCAGCCATCGCTTCGATAGTGAGCTATTTAACTGTGCTACTTCACTCCACCCTGGGTGACAGAGTGAGATTATCTCTTTAACAAAACAGAAGAAAGAAATTTGATTCCCAATGTTGAAAGTGGGGCCTTGGACAGGTGCGGTGGCTCATGCCTGTAATCCCAGCACTTTGGGAGGCCGAGGCAGGCGGATCACAAGGTCAGGAGATCGAGACCATCCTGGTTAACACGGAGAAACCCTGTCTCTACTAAAAATACAAAAAATTAGCCGGGCGTGGTGGTGGGCACCTGCAGTCCCAGCTACTCAGGAGGCTGAGGCAGAAGAATGGCATGAACCCGGGAGGCAGAGCTTGCAGTGAGCTGAGATCGTGCCACTGCACTCCAGCCTGGGAGACAGAGCGAAACACCACCTCAAAAAAAAAAAAAAAAAAAAAAAGAAAGAAAGAAAGAAGAAAGAAATTTGATTCCCAATGTTGAAAGCAGGGCCTAGTGAGAGGTGTTTGGGTCTTTAGGGGCAGATCCTTTGGGAATGGCTTGGTGCTGTCCCAGTGGTAGTGAGTTCTTACTCTATGAAACATGAGAGCTGGTTGTTGGAAAGCGTGTGGCTCCCCA
>NW_026664084.1:0-1932 GCF_009828535.3 Hylobates moloch | reverse complement strand
TTCTCTGGTGTACTTGGTTGAGACCATGGTACTTATGGAAAATGTTGTCTAGGAGAACTGGTGTGAGATCTGACAGTGGAAGGCTCGATTGAGGTCCAGTGGACCATTGCTCCAGGGCTCTGGTTATTTGACTTCTTGGATTTTCACTGGAGATCTCCATGGTCTTCTCTGGTTGGAGCCTTCTCTGGTGGTTTCAGCAGAGCAATGGTTTCTCATAAAGCAGTTTGCATGAAAAGACCAGGAGGCAGCGGGGTGGAGTGGTACTGAAGAAGGCAGTCTGTTGCTAACTGATGGCAGTCTTTCCCACTGAGCCTCAGTACACTTGGGAATGCTTCACCTGGTGTTTTAGGAATTCATTAGCAGTGGAATCTTGGCATGCGAGGTGAAAGTTACTGCTTTCTGAGTGTTCAGTAGTAGTTAGAGGTATGGTCTTTGGAGTTAAGTGGATTTGAACTTATGCTCTATCATTTTGAATTGTGTGATCTTAGTCAGTTAACCTCAGAGTTGGATTCTAGCTGGATGTCCTTGAGAAAAATACTTAACTTTTCTGTGCCTTAGTTACCTGCTATATAACATTGGGCTAATAGTTGTAACTACTACAGGGGATTGTTGTAAGTAAACATCAGATAATTTCTGTATTATGCTTAGAACAATGCCAGCCATGAATAGGCAGTCCACAGATGTTAAGTGCTGGTTGTGGTTATTGTGGTGGTGGTGTTTATCATCAGTATCACCTAATGGCCCATAAATTGCAGGTTGAGCATCCCAAATCTGAAAATCCAAAATCTGAGGTGCTCCCAAATTCTAAACTCTTCAAATACCCACATGGCACAAAAAGGAAATGCTCGTTGGGGCATTTTGGATTTCAGATAAAGGATACTCAACCTTATAGTCATTCTTGAGCACATTCAAGTTGATAAACACTGAGTTAAGGGGAGGAGCAAAAGTAAAGTATATGTTTGAGCATTCTAATAGTTATTCTGCCTTTAAAAGAGAATTATATCAAATTTATCAATAATGGGGAATGAGTACAGAATTCTAAAGTATTACTAATTTTCTGCATGGTATACTAAGTTATGTTTAATAATAACTCTCTATAACCTAGGATGATCTTTTTTTTTTTTTTCTTGTTTGCCTGGGACTAAGGGCTTTGATGGGATGTGGGAATTTCAGTGCTAAAACCAGACAACTCAGGATGTGCCATCACCCTACTATAAGTTTAATACATTTGTCTGTTGAGACTATTGAAGGAGATATTAATGGGAGAGCACATAGCACACTGCTTGGCACATAGTAACTGCTCCTTAAGTTTTTGTAGAATTGAGTCTAAATATTGATTGAGCAGATTCATACACTGCTGTTTGACAAATTGTAGGGAAGAACTTGGCCAACTGCTTTGTTGGCCCTTTGAACAGCTTTTACTGTCAGGCCCTTGGGCATTGAATTCATTCAGTTTCAATTTCCTAACCTGTAAAAGGAGAATAGTAATATGTATCTCAGGGATATTGTAAGGATTCAATAATATATGATTAGCACATTAAAAGTGAGTATCATAGTGGCTGGCTCCCACTAAGCTCTTAAGTGGTAACTATTAGAATAATAAAGTCCTTTAACATTTTATATAGATGCTATTTGGAATCAGTAGTCCCATCAGTGGGAAAAGTTGGAATGATAGCTCTTGACTGAGTGTTCAACTCATTTAGCTTTGTTCAGTTTTTTCTTAGAAGCTTTCAGCTTTCTTATTCTAGAATGCCCGAGGAAGAGCATTATATACCTGCACAACTGAAAATGTGCATTTACAAATTGTATTTTAGGTAATGAGGAGTACCTGATTAATCTGATAGACTCTCCAGGACACGTGGACTTTTCCTCAGAAGTATCAACCGCTGTTCGCATTTGTGATGGATGCATCATTGTGGTAGATGCTGTGGA
>NW_026664083.1:930-1932 GCF_009828535.3 Hylobates moloch | reverse complement strand
ACTCAACTAACAGAGTTGCAACTTACTTTTGATTGAGAAGTTCTGTAACTCTCTTTCTCTAGAAACTGCAAGCGGACATTCAGAGCACTAAGGGGCCTATAGTGGAAAAAGGAATATCTTCAAATAAAAACTACACAGAAGCATTCTGTGAAACTTCTTTCTGATCTGTGCCTTCAACTAACAGAGTTGAACCTTACTTTTGCTTGAGAAGCTCTGAAACTCTCTTTCTGTAGAAACTGCAAGCGGACATTCGGAGGGCTGAGGGGCCTATGGGGAAAAAGGAATATCTTCAAATAAAAACTGCACAGAAGAATTCTGCGAAACTTCTTTCTGATCTGTGCATTCAACTGGTAGAGTTGAACTTTACTATTGATTGAGGAGTTTTGAAACACTCTTCTGTAGAAACTGCACGGGGACAATCGGAGCGCTAAGGGGTCTATAGTAAAAAAAGGAATATCTACAAATAAAAACTACACAGAATCATTCTGCCAAAATTCTTTCTGTTCTGTGCACTCAACTAACAGAGTTGAACCTTACTGTTGATTCAGAAGCTCTGAAACAGTCTTTCTGTAGAAATTGCAAGCGGACATTCAGGGCGTTAAGTGGCCTATAGTGGAAAAAGGTTTAGCTTCAAATAAAAATAACACAGAATCATTCCGATAAACTTCTTTCTGTTCTGTGCATTCAACAAACAGAGTTGAAACTTACTTTTGATGGAGGAGTTTTGAAACACTCTTTCTGTAAAAACTGCAAGTGGATATTTGGAGCGCTAAGGGGCTTATAGTGGAAAAATGAACATCTTCAAATAACAGCTACACAGAATCATTCTGCCAAACTTCTTTCGGTTCTGTGCATTCAACTAACAGAGTTCAAACCTACTGTTGATTGAGAAGTTCTGATACACTCTTTCTGTGGAAACTGCAAGCGGACATAAGGAGCGCTAAGGGGGCTATAGTGGAAAAAGAAACGTCTTCAAATAAAAACAACACAGAAGCATTCTGC
>NW_026664083.1:0-830 GCF_009828535.3 Hylobates moloch | reverse complement strand
CTTTCTGTAGAAACTGCACGGGGACAGTCGGAGCGCTAAGGTGTCTATAGTGCAAAAAGGAATATCTTCAAATAAAAACTACACAGAATCATTCTGCCAAAATTCTTTCTGTTCTGTGCATTCAACTAACAGAGTTGAACCTGAGGGTTGATTGAGAAGTTCTGAAACACTCTTTCTGTAGAAACTGCAAGCGGACCTTCCTTTCGTTAAGTGGCCTATAGTGGAAAAAGGAATATCTTCAAATAAAAATTACACAGAATAATTCTACCAAACTGCTTTCTATTCTGCGCATTCAACAAACAGAGTTGAACCTTACTGTTGATTGGGAAGTTCTGAAACACTCTTTCTGTAAAAACTGAAAGCGGACATTCGGAGCACTAAGGAGCCTATAGTGGAAAAAGGAATATCTTCAAATTAAGACTACAGAGAAGCATTCTGCGAAACTTCTTTCTGATCTGTGCATTCACCTAGCAGAGGTGAACCTTACTTTTGATTGAGGAGTTTTGAAACACTCTTTCTGTAGAAACTGCAAGGTGACATTCGGAGCGCTAAGGGGCCTAGAGTGGAAAAAGGTATATTTTGAAATAAAAACAACACAGAATTATTCTGCAAACTTCTTTCTCTTCTGTGCATTCAACTGACAGAGTTGAACCTTACTGTTGATTGTTAAGTTCTGAAACACTCTTTCTGTAGAAACTGCAAGCGGAGATTCGGATGGCTAAGGGGCCTAGAGTGGAAAAAGATATATCTTCAAATAAAAACTGCACAGTAGCATTCTCTGAAACTTCTTTTTGATCTGTGCATTTATCTAGCAGAGGTGAACATTACTT
>NW_026664082.1:739-1932 GCF_009828535.3 Hylobates moloch | reverse complement strand
GGAGGAACTGGTACCATTCCTTCTGAAACTATTCCAATCAATAGAAAGAGAGGGAATCCTCCCTAACACATTTTATGAAGCCAGCATCATCCTGATACCAAAACCTGGCAGAGACATAACCAAAAAAGAGAATTTCAGACCAATATCCTTGATGAACATTGATGCAAAAATCCTCAATAAAATACTGGCAAACTGAATCCAGCAGCACATCAAAAAGCTTATCCACCATGATCAAGTGGGCTTCATCCCTGGGATGCAAGGCTGCTTCAACATATGCAAATCAATAAATGTAATCCAGCATATAAACAGAATCAAAGACAAAAACCACATGATTATCTCAATAGATGCAGAAAAGGCCTTTGACAAAATTCAACAACCCTTCATGCTAAAAACTCTCAATAAATTAGGTATTGATGGGACGTATCTCAAAATAATAAGAGCTATCTATGACAAACCCACAGCCAATATCATACTGAATGGGCAAAAACTGGAAGCATTCCTTCTGAAAACTGGCACAAGACAGGGATGCCCTCTCTCACCGCTCCTTTTCAACATAGTGCTGGAAGTTCTGGCCAGAGCAATCAGGCAGGAGAAGGAAATAAAGGGTATTCAATTAGGAAAAGAGGAAGTCAAATTGTCCCTGTTTGCAGATGACATGATTGTATATCTAGAAAACCCCATTGTCTCAGCCCAAAATCTCCTTAAGCTGATTAGCAACTTCAGCAAAGTCTCAGGATACAAAATCAATGTACAAAAATCACAAGCATTCTTGTACACCAATCACAGACAAACAGAGAGCCAAATCATGAGTGAACTCCCATTCACAATTGCTTCAAAGAGAATAAAATACCTAGGAATCCAACTTACAAGGGATGTGAAGGACCTCTTCAAGGAGAACTACAAACCACTGCTCAATGAAATAAAAGAGGATACAAACAAATGGAAGAACATTCCATGCTCATGGGTTGGAAGAATCAATATCGTGAAAATGGCCATACTGCCCAAGGTAATTTATAGATTCAATGCCATCCCCATCAAGCTACCAATGACTTTCTTCACAGAATTGGAAAAAACTACTTTAAAGTTCATATGGAACCAAAAAAGAGCCCGCATCGCCAAGTCAATCCTAAGCCAAAAGAACAAAGCTGGAGGCATCACGCTACCTGACTTCAAACTATACTACAAGGCTACAG
>NW_026664082.1:0-639 GCF_009828535.3 Hylobates moloch | reverse complement strand
GATTCCCTATTTAATAAATGGTGCTGGGAAAACTGGCTAGCCATATGTAGAAAGCTGAAACTGGATCTCTTCCTTACACCTTATACAAAAATTAATTCAAGATGGATTAAAGACTTATATGTTAGACCTAAAACCATTAAAATCCTACAAGAAAACCTAGGCAATACCATTCAGGACATAGGCGTGGGCAAGGACTTCATGTCTAAAACACCAAAAGCAATGGCAACAAAAGCCAAAATCGACAAATGGGATCTCATTAAACTAAAGAGCTTCTGCACAGCAAAAGAAACTATCATCAGAGTGAACAGGCAACCTACAGAATGGGAGAAAATTTTTGCAACCTACTCATCTGACAAAGGGCTAATATCCAGAATCTACAATGAACTCAAACAAATTTACAAGAAAAAAACAAACAACCCCATCAAAAAGTGGGCAGAGGACATGAACAGACACTTCTCAAAAGAAGACATTTATGCAGCCAAAAAACACATGAAGAAATGCTCATCATCACTGGCCATCAGAGAAATGCAAATCAAAACCACAGTGAGATACCATCTCACACCAGTTAGAATGGCCATCATTAAAAAATCAGGAAACAACAGGTGCTGGAGAGGATGTGGAGAAATAGGAACACTTTTA
>NW_026664081.1:0-1932 GCF_009828535.3 Hylobates moloch | reverse complement strand
GGCCTGTAGTGGAAAAAGGAATATCTACAAATAAAAACTACACAGAAGCATTCTGTGAATCTTTTATCTGTTCTGTGCATTCAACTAACACAGTTGAAGCTTACTTTTTATTGAGCAGTTCTGAAACACTCTGTAGAAACCGCAAGTGGACATTCATAGCGTAAAGGGGCCTACAGTGAAAAAAGGAATATCTTCAAATAAAAACTACAGAGAAGCGTTCTGTGAAACTGCTTTCGATTCTGTGCCTTCAACTAACAAAGTTGAAGCTTCCATTTGATTGAGCAGTTCTGAAACTCTCTTTCTGTAGAAACTGCAAGTGGCCAATCGGAGGGCTATGGGGCCTACAGAGGAAAAAGAAATATCTTCAAGTAAAAAATACACAGAAGCATTCTGTGAAACTTCTTTCTGTTCTGTGCATTCGACTAACAGAGTTGAAGCTTATTTTTGATTGAGCAGTTCTGAAACCCTCTTTCTGTAGAAACTGCAAGTGGAAAATAACAGCACTAAAGGGCCTGTAGTGGAAAAAGGAATGTCTTCCAATAAAACTACACAGAAGCATTCTATGAAACTCCTTTCTCTTTTGTGCATTCAACTAACAGATTTGAAACTTACTTTTCATTGAGCAGTTCTGAGACACTCTTTCTGTAGAAACTGCAAGTGGACATTCGGAGCGCTAAGGGGCCTATAGTGAGAAAAGGAATATCTTCAAATAAAAACTGCAGAGAAGCATTCTGTGAAACCCCTTTCGGTTCTGTGCATTCAGTTAACAGAGTTGAGGCTTGCTTTTGATTGAGCAGTTTTGAAACTCTCTTTCTGTAGAAACTGAAAGTGGATATTCGGAGCACTAAGGGGCCTATAGTGGAAAAAGAAACATCTTCCAATAAAAACAACACAGAAGCATTCTGTGAAACTTCTTTCTTTTCTGTGCATTCAACTAAGAGTGTTGAATCTTACTTTTGATTGAGCAGTTCTGAAACACTCTTTCTCTGGAAACTGCAAGTGGACATTCAGAGCGCTAAGTGGCCTGTAGTGGAAATAGGAATATCTTGAAATAAAAACTACACGGAAGCATTCTGTGCAACTTCTTTCTGTTCCGTGCATTCAAGTAAGAGATTTGAATCTTACTTTTGATTCAGCAGTTCTGAAACTCTCTTTCTGTAGAAACTGCAAGTGGACATTCAGAGCACTAAGGGGCCTATAGTGGAAAAAGGAATATCTTCAAATAAAAACTACACAGAAGCATTCTGTGAAACTTTTTTCTGTTCTGTGCATTCAACTAACAGAGCTGAAGCTTAGTTTTGATTGAGCAGTTCTGAAACGGTCATGCTGTAGAAACTGCAAGGGGACATTCGGAGCGCTAAGGGGCCTATAGTGGAAAAAAGAATATCTTCAAATAAAAACTACTCAGAAGCATTCTGTGACACTTCTTTATTTTCTGTGCATTCAACTAACAGAGTTGAAACTTACTTTTGATAGAGCAGTTATGAAACTCTCTTTCTGTAGAAACTGCAAGGGGACATTCGGAGCACTAAGGGGCCTATAGTGGAAAAAGGAATATATTCAAATAAAAGCTACTCAGAATCATTCTGTGATACTTCTTTCTGTTCTGTGCATTCAAATAGCAGAGTTGAAGCTTACTGTTGATAGAGCAGTTCTGAAACACTCTTTCTGTTGAAACTGCAAGTGGACATTCTGAGCACTAAGGGGCTTATAGTGGAAAAAGGAATATCTTCAAATAAAAACTACACAGAAGCATTCTGTGAAACTTCTTTCTGTTCTGTGCAATCAACTAGCAGAGTTGAAGCTTACTTTTGATAGAGCAGTTCTGATACACTCTTTCTGTTGAAACTGCAAGTAGACATTCTGAGCGCTAAGGGGCTTGTCGTGGAAAAAGGAATATCCTCAAATAAAAACTACACAGAAGCATTCTGT
>NW_026664080.1:0-1933 GCF_009828535.3 Hylobates moloch | reverse complement strand
TCCGTATAAAAAAAAAAACAGAGGCCTTTAACCCTCTTGGTCTTAGGAGAGACTCTGACTCCCTTCAGCTGGGCCTCTAATGCAATCCCGTCCTTTACTCGGGCACCCACCACTTCCCCAAAGTTGGCTGATTTGTGCTGCAGTCTATTTCCTTTGGGTCAGGGGTCTCCTCAGTATCATCCCATCTGTGGTTTGACAGAGCAATGTTACCAGAAGGGATCTTGCACACAAAAGAATATGAGGCAAATCCATAAAGTGAAAGCAAGTTTATTGAGAAAGTAAAGGAATAAAAATGGCTACTTCATAGGCAGAGCAGACCCAAGAGCTGCTGGCTGCCTATTTTTTTTTTTTTTTTAAACAGAGTCTCACTCTGTCACCCAAGCTGGAGTGCAGTGGTGCGACCTTGGCTCACTGCAAGCTCCGCCTCCCGGATTCAAGCGATTCTCCTGCCTCAGCCTCCCGAGTAGCTGGGACTATAGGCATCCGCAGCCACGCCCAGCTAACTTTTTATTTTTAGTAGAGACGGGGTTTCACCATGTGGCCAGGCTGGGCTTGAACTCCTGACCTCAAGTGATCCACTGGCCTCAGCCTCCCAAAGTGCTGGGATTACAGGTGTGAGCCACCACACTCAGCCAGGGTGCCCATTTTTATGGTTACTTCTTGATTATATGCTAAACAAGGAGTGGATTATTCATGAGTTTTCCAGGAAAGGGGTGGGCAATTCCCAGAACTGAGGGTTCCTCTCCTTTTTAGACCACACAGGGTAACTTCCTGACATTGCCATGTCATTTGTAAACCAACATGGTGCTGGGGGAGTGTCTGCTAGCTTGTTAATGTATTGTAACTTGAGTTTGATGAGCTGTGAGGACCACCAGCAGTCATTCTCATCGCCATCTTGGTTTTGGTGGGTTTTGGCAGCTTCTTTGCCACAGCTGATTTTATCAGCAAGGTCTTTGTGACCTGTATCTTGTGCTGACCTCCTATCTCATCCAGCGACTAAGGATGCCTGACCTCCTGGAATGCAGCCCAGTAGGTCCAGGCCTTATTTTACTCAGCCCCAATTCAAAATAGAGTTGCTCTGGTTCAATGTCTCTGACAAAACTGTATCATTCCACCCCCGGCCCCTCCCAAATCTCATGTCCTTCTCACATTTCAAAACACAATTGTGCCTTTCCAACAGTCCCCTACAGTCTTAATTCACTCCAGCATTAACTCAAAAGTCCAAGTACAAAGTCTCATCTGGGACAAGACAAATCCCTTCTGCCTGTGAGCCTGTAAAATCAAAAATAAGTTAGTTACTTCCAAGATGCAATGGTACAGGCATTGGGTAAGAAAGAAAGAAAGAGAGAAAGAGAGAAAGAGAGAAAGAGAGAAAGAGAGAAAGAAAGAAAGAAAGAGAAAGAGAAAGGTTTAATCAGCTCATGGTTCTGCTTCTTCGGAGGCCTCAGGAAACTTAACAGTCATGGCAGAAGGTGAAGGGAAAGCAGGCACATCTTCATATGACCGGCAGGAGAGAGAGCAAAGGGGGAGGTGCTACACACTTTCAAACAACCAGATCTTGTGAGAACTCACTCACTATCAGGAGAACAGCAAGGGGGAAATCCACCTCCATGATCCAGTCACCTCCACCAGGTCCCTCCTCCAACACTGGAGATTACAATTCAACATGAGATTTGGGTGGGGACACAGAGCCAAACCATATCATAGTTCTGCTCAGATTTTTTTACTTCTTTTGGAGTCAGTTTCAATAGCTTGTGTCTTTCTATGAATCAGTCCATTTCATCCAAGCTATCTAATTTGTTGGCATACAGGGGAGAGTCCACTTCCCTACCCCTCCAAATGTCATGGAGCCTTCAGATGTCCTCGTTCTGAGGCTGAGATGTGAAAATGGAATGCTCCTTCCTTCCTTCCTTCCTTCCTTCCTTCCTTCCTT
>NW_026664079.1:0-1933 GCF_009828535.3 Hylobates moloch | reverse complement strand
TGGGGTGGGTTTATGGAGAGTGTTTGTTCCAGACATGACAGAGGGGAAGGGCTCACAGAGTTCAACCTGATCAGCAAGTGCAAAAGATAAGGCCCCTATTAAAGCTAATTTGCTGAGATTTTGATTTTAGCAAAAACAAATGATCAGTTTTTTGGATGTCTCAAATGTGTTTGAAATTTTTGTGTATTCTCTATGGTTGGGCATGAATTTATGAATGTATGTGTGTATAAATAAATTTAAGTGTGTCCTTCAAATAGTTTATTTCAGGAATCAGCAAATTATGGTCTTTAAGCCAAATCCAGCTGGCCACCTGTTTCTGGAGGTTAGTGTTTACTGGACACAGCCATCATCATTCACGGGGCTTTGTGTCTGGGGCTGCTTCTGGGCTGTGGCAGCATCTGCCCGCCCTGCTCTGTGCCATTACTGGTGTTTTGTTATCTGATGACTCTGTTAAGTTCCTGGGCAGACTCTGCCAAAACCTGCCTAGTGATATACGTTTGTCAGTTTCCATTAATTTCTTTCAGTGTTTGCTTTATATAATTCAAAATTATGTTCTTATGTATATAAGGATAGGATTATTATTGCTGGGCCTGGTGGCTCACACCTGTAATCCCAGCACTTTGGGAGGCCGAAGCGGGTGGATTACCTGAGGTCAGGAGTTCGAGATCAGCGTGGCCAATATGATGAAACGCCATCTTTACTAAAAATACAAAAATTAGCTGGATGTGGTGGCGTGCGCCTGTAATCCCAGCTACTCTGGAGGCTGAGGCAGGAGAATCGCTTGAACCCAGGAGAAGGAGGTTGCAGTGAGCCAGGATGACACCACTGCATTCTAACCTGGGTAACAAGAGCGAAATTCTGTCTCAAAAAAGAAAAAGAAAAAGAAAAAAAGAATAAGACTATTGCATCTTGGTGACTTGCACACTAATCAATAAGAAATATTCTTCTTTTTCATTTAATCCCTTTTCTTAGAATTCTTTATTGTCTTGTATTAATATTGTTGTCCCTGATTCCTTTTGTATTGCATTTCTTCTGTTCTTTCTTTTCTAAACAGTGATGATACATAACTCAAAATGAATCATAGACCTAAATGCAAAACACAATGTTACAAAACTCCTAGATGGTAGCATAAGAGGAAATTTGATCATCTTGGTTTTGGTGATGACTTTTTAGATGCAACACCAAGGCACAATCCATGAAAGAAATAATTCATAAGCTGGACTTCTTTAAAATTAAACATTTCTGCTTTGTGAAAGATATTGTCAAGAGAATGAAAAGATAAGCCACCGACTGGGAGCAAATGTTTACAAAAGACATATCAGACTTTGTATGTTATCCAAAACATACAAAGAACTCTTAAAATTCAATGATAAGAACACAAACCAAACAATTAGAAAATGGGCCAAAGACCTTAACAGACATCTCATCAAAAAAGATAGAGCAGGTGACAAATAAGCATATCAGAAGATGCTCCACATCATATGTCCTCAAGGAAGTGCAAATTAAAACAACAATGAGATACCAGTACGTACTTATGAGAATGGCCAAAATCTGGAACACTGACAATACCAAATGCTGAAGAAGGATGTGGGGCAACAGGAACTCTCATTCATTGATGGCAGGAACACAAAATAGTACAGCCACTTGGGAAGACAGTTTGGTGCTTTCTTAAAAAACGAAACATACTCTCACCATAGGATCCAGAAATCACACTCCTTGGGATTTACCCAAAATAATTGAAAACTTATGTCCACACAAAAACCTGCATACACATGTATATGAATATACTGCACAGTGGTGAAGTCTGGGCTTTTAATGTAGCCATCCTAAATAGCATGCCTTGTACCCACTAAGAAATGTCTCATCCTTCACCCACCGCCTGACTGCCCACTCTTCACAGTCTCCAGTGTCTATGATTCTACTCTCTACCTCC
>NW_026664078.1:0-1934 GCF_009828535.3 Hylobates moloch | reverse complement strand
TGCAAAGACCCAATTTCCAAATAAGGTCACATTCTGAAGTACAGGGGGTTAGGGCTTCAACATATGAATTTGGGGGAGAAAGGACACAATTCAACCCCTAATATCTACCCTGGAGGTCCATGCTAAGGTCTGAGGGAGGAGGCAAGAATGCTCATCCAGCTGATCACTGAGCATGTATAGGAAGACAAAGCTAAAACTGAGACAGAGAACTGTATGGCTAGATGGAGTTTGTCAAACCCTAATGGAGTTTGTTAAACCATTGATTTGGTTTAAAATCAATGAGTTGGCTGGGCACTGTGGCTCACACCTGTAATCCCAGCATTTTGGGAGGTCAAGGCAGGTGGATCACCAGGTCAGGAGTTTGAGACCAGCCTGACCAACACGATGAAACCCTGTCTCTACTAAAAATACAAAAATTAGCCAGGTGCACGCCTGTAATCCCAGCTACTCAGGTGGCTGAGGCAGGAGAATCGCTTGAACTCGGGAGGCAGAGGTTGCAATGAGCCAAGATAGCACCACTGCACTCCAGCCTGAGCAATAGAGCAAGACACCACCTCAAAAATAAAAAATAAATCAATGAGTTTATTACACTTCCATATTCAGAATTTGATATGGTTTGAGTCTGTGTCACCACCCAAATCTCATGTTCAGTTGCAATCCCTGGTGTTGGAGGTAGGGCCTGGTGGGAGGTGATTGGGTCATGGGAGTGGTTTCTCATGCTTGAGCAGCATCCCCCTTGGTGCTGTTGTGGTGATAGTGAATTATCACAAGATCTGTTTTTTTAATGGTGTGTGGCACCTCCCCGCCGCCTTCCTCCTGCTCCAGCCATGTAAGATGAGCCTGCTTCTCCTTCACCTTCTGCCATGACTGTAAGTTTCCTGAGGCCTTCCCAGAACCTGAGCAGATGCCAGCATCATGCTTCCTATACAGCCTGTAGAACGATGATCGAATTAAACCTCTTTTCTTTATGAATTACCCAGTCTCAGGTATTCCTTTATAGCAGTGTGAGAACAAACTAGTATGGGATTCATCTTTACTTCATCTGAAGATGAAAATACATTCAAAATAATATGCAAACCTCTTTTCACTTACTTCCGTCATAATCCTGCATAGGTCAACACTGTTGGGTGTTTTAGACACAATATTCAAGAGAGTCAGCAAGGCATTGGACACAAGCTCTTTACTCAGAACAGAAACAAAAGGGAAGAGCTTGTACCGGGCCTTTATTTATTTCCTGTCTTCAAACACACAAAATACAGGTCCAGTGAAATTGAAAACATTACCAAAATATTATTTTGCATTCCAAATAAGCAAGGGGTAAAGCTCCATCCCTCCCACTCCCTTGAGTGTGGGCAGGACACACTACTCACTTCAAAGAAAGTGAAACATAGTAACTTCACAGTGTACACAGCTGGTAAGCATGATCTTACCCAAATGATCAAGGACAACATCGCTAGTGATAAATCATGTGTATGTCATGTAACCTCTGATAAGATGTGATGAGAATGGTGTTTTACCCCTATGTTACTCTACCCCGAAACCCATAATCCGAATCTAATCTTAAGAAAAACATCAGACAAGCCAAAACTGAAAAATAGTCTATACCACACTTGTCCAATTCTCTCAAAACTTTCAAGATGATGAAACACAAGAAAAGACTGAGAAGCTGGGTGTGCTGGCTCACGCCTGTAATCCCAGCACATTGGGAGGCCAAGGCAGGTGGATCACCTGAGGTCAGGAGTTCAAGAGCAGCCTGGCCAAAATCATGAAATCCTGTGTCTACTAAAAAACAACAACAAAAAAAATACAAAAGTTAGCCAGGTGTAGTGGTGCATGCCTATAATCCCAGCTACTCCGGAGGCCGAGGCAGGAGAATCACTTGAACCCGGGGGACAGAGGTTGCAGTGAGCCAAGATTCCAACACTGCACCCCAG
>NW_026664077.1:0-1934 GCF_009828535.3 Hylobates moloch | reverse complement strand
AGAAAGAAAGAAAGAAAGAAAGAAAGAAAGAAAGAAAGAAAGAAAGAGAAAGAAAGAGAAAGAAAGGAAAGAAAGAAAGAAAGAAGAAAGAAAGAGAGAGAGAAAAAAGAAAAGAAAAGAAAGAAAGAAAGAAAGAAGAAAGAAAGCAAGCAAGCATATTTCTGAAGAGAAGGCCAACCCACATCCCTTCCAAAGTGCGTAAAGGGAGTCCCTGCAGGCAGAGCCAAGATTCTCTTCAGGAGGAAATTTGAGAGTTCCCTAACAAGGCAATGAATGAGTAACTGATTCCCCACAATTCCACATCATAAAATGCAACAGCAATAAAAATTAGCCCAGAAAAAAATGTAAAGCAGGCATGTAACCATATATCCTGTTTGGCTACACATACACATATGAGCTTGCACACATACACACATGCTTGCAGCACATCTAATTTTGAACAATAAGCCCTGTTAAAACTGGTTGTGAAATGTACACCCAAAGTAACTAAATAAGACGATTTATTGTTTATTATTATTTCCTATAAATCTCCCTAAAGTTGGAGGATTTTCATTAAAATGATTATTTCTGATCCAGATTTGGTAGCCCTTGTTTCTGGAGGTCATTAGATAGCAGCATTCATTGTCTACTAAAACTACTCCTAGTCCATGATACCCACATCAGGTTATTTGCATTTGAGAGAATGCTTGGCCTTCTGTGCTCCAGTGCAGAGCAGGGTGGCAGGGCCCTACCATATGCAACAACCTGCAGGGCACAGATACTGATCCTTTGGAGGTGATGCTGGTCAGTGGCCTCCACTGTTAGGCATTTGTGCGGGTCCATAGGAAAGCAAACTAATGGGCTATCTCAATGTGGTTTCAAGTTAAAAATACAAGGATTCAGGACACATCTTTGTTTTACCCAACTGGAAATTACAAGCAGGATAGTTCATATTTTTTGCTTATATATTTTATCAAAGGCTGGAAGAGGATCAAGAAAAGTCACAAACCATTTAATATGATTTTTGGCAGGTGTTGTCACATGATCATATAAATTATAACAGATGACTGTGTTCCCAGCCTGTGAGCTGTGAATATAGGTCAGGCTTGCAAATTATTAAGCAAAGCCATGCAAATGGACGTTGCTTGCACATGCTAGAATAGGACGACTAACTCATTCTGGTTTGGCAGAGATTTTTCTTATTTTAGTACTTGTCTTGATCCATTAAGTGTTGCTATAGAAGAATACCTGAGGCTAGGGAATTTATAAAGAAAAGAGGTATATTTGGCTCACAGTTCTGCAGGCTGGGAAGTTCAAAAAATATGGTGAAAGCATCTGCTCAGATTCTGGTGGGGGCTTTATGTCATAACATGGTGGAAAATCTCAATGGTGAGTGGACATGTGGGAAGAGACAAAACCCAAGGGGTATCCTGGCTTTACAACAACCCATTCCTGCAGGAACATTCCCACGAGAACTAAATCCAGTCTCATGAGAGAGCTGGAGTGCACCAAGTCATTCATGAGGGATCTGCCCCCATGACCCAAACACCTCCCACCAGGCACATCTCCCAACACTGCCACATTGGGGATCAAAGTTCAACAGGAGTTTTGGTGGGGACAAACTCAAACCATAGTAGTACTGACTGTCCCATGCCCTGTAAAACCCCTCGGTCCCTGGCAAGCCAGGAAGATTGGTCATCCTTGCTGGAGGCCTTCCTCCCAGGTGATGACCCTTAGCTGTGTATTCACATTTGGGGATGAGGCACAAAACACTGACTGCAATCTCTGCAGGGGAGTGGGGCTTGTTGACTGATGGAGCTCACCACAGAGTGTCTGAGCATCAGGTCAGCTCCTCATTGAGGAAACCAGCACACATCAGCCACTGGAGGCCCTTTGTCTGGGACGTTTCTTTTCTCCACAAATGAATCCTCCGGACTCTGGCCTGTAGATTGTAA
>NW_026664076.1:0-1934 GCF_009828535.3 Hylobates moloch | reverse complement strand
TGCAAAGACCCAATTTCCAAATAAGGTCACATTCTGAAGTACAGGGGGTTAGGGCTTCAACATATGAATTTGGGGGAGAAAGGACACAATTCAACCCCTAATATCTACCCTGGAGGTCCATGCTAAGGTCTGAGGGAGGAGGCAAGAATGCTCATCCAGCTGATCACTGAGCATGTATAGGAAGACAAAGCTAAAACTGAGACAGAGAACTGTATGGCTAGATGGAGTTTGTCAAACCCTAATGGAGTTTGTTAAACCATTGATTTGGTTTAAAATCAATGAGTTGGCTGGGCACTGTGGCTCACACCTGTAATCCCAGCATTTTGGGAGGTCAAGGCAGGTGGATCACCAGGTCAGGAGTTTGAGACCAGCCTGACCAACACGATGAAACCCTGTCTCTACTAAAAATACAAAAATTAGCCAGGTGCACGCCTGTAATCCCAGCTACTCAGGTGGCTGAGGCAGGAGAATCGCTTGAACTCGGGAGGCAGAGGTTGCAATGAGCCAAGATAGCACCACTGCACTCCAGCCTGAGCAATAGAGCAAGACACCACCTCAAAAATAAAAAATAAATCAATGAGTTTATTACACTTCCATATTCAGAATTTGATATGGTTTGAGTCTGTGTCACCACCCAAATCTCATGTTCAGTTGCAATCCCTGGTGTTGGAGGTAGGGCCTGGTGGGAGGTGATTGGGTCATGGGAGTGGTTTCTCATGCTTGAGCAGCATCCCCCTTGGTGCTGTTGTGGTGATAGTGAATTATCACAAGATCTGTTTTTTTAATGGTGTGTGGCACCTCCCCGCCGCCTTCCTCCTGCTCCAGCCATGTAAGATGAGCCTGCTTCTCCTTCACCTTCTGCCATGACTGTAAGTTTCCTGAGGCCTTTCCAGAACCTGAGCAGATGCCAGCATCATGCTTCCTATACAGCCTGCAGAACCATGATCCAATTAAACCTCTTTTCTTTATGAATTACCCAGTCTCAGGTATTTCTT
The DNA here is from genome assembly GCF_009828535.3 of Hylobates moloch. Classification (NCBI taxonomy): domain Eukaryota; kingdom Metazoa; phylum Chordata; class Mammalia; order Primates; family Hylobatidae; genus Hylobates; species Hylobates moloch. The sequence goes on along the minus strand of NW_026664076.1, from coordinate 939 downwards.
TATAGCAGTGTGAGAACAAACTAGTATGGGATTCATCTTTACTTCATCTGAAGATGAAAATACATTCAAAATAATATGCAAACCTCTTTTCACTTACTTCCGTCATAATCCTGCATAGGTCAACACTGTTGGGTGTTTTAGACACAATATTCAAGAGAGTCAGCAAGGCATTGGACACAAGCTCTTTACTCAGAACAGAAACAAAAGGGAAGAGCTTGTACCAGGCCTTTATTTATTTCCTGTCTTCAAACACACAAAATACAGGTCCAGTGAAATTGAAAACATTACCAAAATATTATTTTGCATTCCAAATAAGCAAGGGGTAAAGCTCCATCCCTCCCACTCCCTTGAGTGTGGGCAGGACACACTACTCACTTCAAAGAAAGTGAAACATAGTAACTTCACAGTGTACACAGCTGGTAAGCATGATCTTACCCAAATGATCAAGGACAACATCGCTAGTGATAAATCATGTGTATGTCATGTAACCTCTGATAAGATGTGATGAGAATGGTGTTTTACCCCTATGTTACTCTACCCCGAAACCCATAATCCGAATCTAATCTTAAGAAAAACATCAGACAAGCCAAAACTGAAAAATAGTCTATACCACACTTGTCCAATTCTCTCAAAACTTTCAAGATGATGAAACACAAGAAAAGACTGAGAAGCTGGGTGTGCTGGCTCACGCCTGTAATCCCAGCACATTGGGAGGCCAAGGCAGGTGGATCACCTGAGGTCAGGAGTTCAAGAGCAGCCTGGCCAAAATCATGAAATCCTGTGTCTACTAAAAAACAACAACAAAAAAAATACAAAAGTTAGCCAGGTGTAGTGGTGCATGCCTATAATCCCAGCTACTCCGGAGGCCGAGGCAGGAGAATCACTTGAACCCGGGGGACAGAGGTTGCAGTGAGCCAAGATTCCAACACTGCACCCCAG
>NW_026664075.1:0-1934 GCF_009828535.3 Hylobates moloch | reverse complement strand
AGAAAGAAAGAAAGAAAGAAAGAAAGAAAGAAAGAAAGAAAGAAAGAGAAAGAAAGAGAAAGAAAGGAAAGAAAGAAAGAAAGAAGAAAGAAAGAGAGAGAGAAAAAAGAAAAGAAAAGAAAGAAAGAAAGAAAGAAGAAAGAAAGCAAGCAAGCATATTTCTGAAGAGAAGGCCAACCCACATCCCTTCCAAAGTGCGTGAAGGGAGTCCCTGCAGGCAGAGCCAAGATTCTCTTCAGGAGGAAATTTGAGAGTTCCCTAACAAGGCAATGAATGAGTAACTGATTCCCCACAATTCCACATCATAAAATGCAACAGCAATAAAAATTAGCCCAGAAAAAAATGTAAAGCAGGCATGTAACCATATATCCTGTTTGGCTACACATACACATATGAGCTTGCACACACACACACATGCTTGCAGCACATCTAATTTTGAACAATAAGCCCTGTTAAAACTGGTTGTGAAATGTACACCCAAAGTAACTAAATAAGACGATTTATTGTTTATTATTATTTCCTATAAATCTCCCTAAAGTTGGAGGATTTTCATTAAAATGATTATTTCTGATCCAGATTTGGTAGCCCTTGTTTCTGGAGGTCATTAGATAGCAGCATTCGTTGTCTACTAAAACTACTCCTAGTCCATGATACCCACATCAGGTTATTTGCATTTGAGAGAATGCTTGGCCTTCTGTGCTCCAGTGCAGAGCAGGGTGGCAGGGCCCTACCATATGCAACAACCTGCAGGGCACAGATACTGATCCTTTGGAGGTGATGCTGGTCAGTGGCCTCCACTGTTAGGCATTTGTGCGGGTCCATAGGAAAGCAAACTAATGGGCTATCTCAATGTGGTTTCAAGTTAAAAATACAAGGATTCAGGACACATCTTTGTTTTACCCAACTGGAAATTACAAGCAGGATAGTTCATATTTTTTGCTTATATATTTTATCAAAGGCTGGAAGAGGATCAAGAAAAGTCACAAACCATTTAATATGATTTTTGGCAGGTGTTGTCACATGATCATATAAATTATAACAGATGACTGTGTTCCCAGCCTGTGAGCTGTGAATATAGGTCAGGCTTGCAAATTATTAAGCAAAGCCATGCAAATGGACGTTGCTTGCACATGCTAGAATAGGATGACTAACTCATTCTGGTTTGGCAGAGATTTTTCTTATTTTAGTACTTGTCTTGATCCATTAAGTGTTGCTATAGAAGAATACCTGAGGCTAGGGAATTTATAAAGAAAAGAGGTATATTTGGCTCACAGTTCTGCAGGCTGGGAAGTTCAAAAAATATGGTGAAAGCATCTGCTCAGATTCTGGTGGGGGCTTTATGTCATAACATGGTGGAAAATCTCAATGGTGAGTGGACATGTGGGAAGAGACAAAACCCAAGGGGTATCCTGGCTTTACAACAACCCATTCCTGCAGGAACATTCCCACGAGAACTAAATCCAGTCTCATGAGAGAGCTGGAGTGCACCAAGTCATTCATGAGGGATCTGCCCCCATGACCCAAACACCTCCCACCAGGCACATCTCCCAACACTGCCACATTGGGGATCAAAGTTCAACAGGAGTTTTGGTGGGGACAAACTCAAACCATAGTAGTACTGACTGTCCCATGCCCTGTAAAACCCCTCGGTCCCTGGCAAGCCAGGAAGATTGGTCATCCTTGCTGGAGGCCTTCCTCCCAGGTGATGACCCTTAGCTGTGTATTCACATTTGGGGATGAGGCACAAAACACTGACTGCAATCTCTGCAGGGGAGTGGGGCTTGTTGACTGATGGAGCTCACCACAGAGTGTCTGAGCATCAGGTCAGCTCCTCATTGAGGAAACCAGCACACATCAGCCACTGGAGGCCCTTTGTCTGGGACGTTTCTTTTCTCCACAAATGAATCCTCCGGACTCTGGCCTGTAGATTGTAA
>NW_026664074.1:0-1934 GCF_009828535.3 Hylobates moloch | reverse complement strand
GCATTTCTCTGATGGCCAGTGATGATGAGCATTTCTTCATGTGTTTTCTGGCTGCATAAATGTCTTCTTTTGAGAAGTGTCTGTTCATGTCCTTTGCCCACTTTTTGATGGGGTTGTTTGTTTTTTTCTTGTAAATTTGTTTGAGTTCATTGTAGATTCTGGATATTAGCCCTTTGTCAGATGAGTAGGTTGCAAAAATTTTCTCCCATTCTGTAGGTTGCCTGTTCACTCTGATGGTAGTTTCTTTTGCTGTGCAGAAGCTCTTTAGTTTAATGAGATCCCATTTGTCAATTTTGGCTTTTGTTGCCATTGCTTTTGGTGTTTTAGACATGAAGTCCTTGCCCACACCTATGGCCTGAATGGTATTGCCTAGGTTTTCTTGTAGGATTTTAATGGTTTTAGGTCTAACATTTAAGTCTTTAATCCATCTTGAATTAATTTTTGTATAAGGTGTAAGGAAGGGATCCAGTTGCAGCTTTCTACATATGGCTAGCCAGTTTTCCCAGCACCATTTATTAAATAGGGAATCCTTTCCCCATTTCTTGTTTTTGTCAGGTTTGTCAAAGATCAAATAGTTGTAGATATGCGGCATCATTTCTGAGGGCTCTGTTCTGTTCCATTGATCTATATCTCTGTTGTGGTACCAGTACCATGCTGTTTTGGTTACTGTAGCCTTGTAGTATAGTTTGAAGTCAGGTAGCGTGATGCCTCCAGCTTTGTTCTTTTGGCTTAGGATTGACTTGGCAATGCGGGCTCTTTTTTGGTTCCATATGAACTTTAAAGTAGTTTTTTCCAATTCTGTGAAGAAAGTCATTGGTAGCTTGATGGGGATGGCATTGAATCTATAAATTACTTTGGGCAGTATGGCCATTTTCACGATATTGATTCTTCCAACCCATGAGCATGGAATGTTCTTCCATTTGTTTGTATCCTCTTTGATTTCATTGAGCAGTGGTTTGTAGTTCTCCTTGAAGAGGTCCTTCACATCCCTTGTAAGTTGGATTCCTAGGTATTTTATTCTCTTTGAAGCAATTGCGAATGGGAGTTCACTCATGATTTGGCTGTTTGTCTGTGATTGGTGTACAAGAATGCTTGTGATTTTTGTACATTGATTTTGTATCCTGAGACTTTGCTGAAGTTGCTAATCAGCTTAAGGAGATTTTGGGCTGAGACAATGGGATTTTCTAGATATACAATCATGTCATCTGCAAACAGGGACAGTTTGACTTCCTCTTTTCCTAATTGAATACCCTTTATTTCCTTCTCCTGCCTGATTGCTCTGGCCAGAACTTCCAGCACTATGTTGAATAGGAGCAGTGAGAGAGGGCATCCCTGTCTTGTGCCAGTTTTCAGAGGGAATGCTTCCAGTTTTTGCCCATTCAGTATGATATTGGCTGTGGGTTTGTCGTAGATAGCTCTTATTATTTTGAGATACGTCCCATCAATACCTAATTTATTGAGAGTTTTTAGCATGAAGGGTTGTTGAATTTTGTCAAAAGCCTTTTCTGCATCTATTGAGATAATCATGTGGTTTTTGTCTTTGGTTCTGTTTATATGCTGGATTACATTTATTGATTTGCGTATGTTGAACCAGCCTTGCATCCCAGGGATGAAGCCCACTTGATCATGGTGTATAAGCTTTTTGATGTGCTGCTGGATTCGGTTTGCCAGTATTTTATTGAGGATTTTTGCATCAATGTTCATCAAGGATATTGGTCTAAAATTCTCTTTTTTGGTTGTGTCTCTGCCTGGCTTTGGTATCAGGATGATGCTGGCTTCATAAAATGTGTTAGGGAGGATTCCCTCTTTTTCTATCGATTGGAATAGTTTCAGAAGGAATGGTACCAGTTCCTCCTTGTACCTCTGGTAGAATTCAGCTGTGAATCCATCAGGTCCTGGACTCTTTTTGGTTGGTAAGCTATTGATTATTGCCA
>NW_026664073.1:0-1934 GCF_009828535.3 Hylobates moloch | reverse complement strand
CGTGGAGTGCTTGCAGTCCCAGCCACTCAAGAGGCTGAGGCACGATTCCCTGAGCCCAAGAGCGCAAGGCTGCAGTGAACTATGATTGTGCCACTGCACTCCAGTCTGGGAGACAGAGTGAAATCCTGTCTCTAAGAAAAAAAAAGAAAGGCCTGAAAACCATTTTTTTTTTTTTTGAGACACAGTCTCATTCTGTCACCTAGACTGGAGTGCAGTGGTGCGATTTCGGCTCACTGAAACCTCCACCTCCTGGATTCAAGTGATTCTCATGCCTCAGCTTCCTGAGTAGCTGGAATTACAGATGTGTGTCATCACACCCAGCTAATTTTTGTATTTTTAGTAGAGACGCGGTTTCACCATGTTGCCCAGGCTGGTCTTGAACTCCTGACCTCAAGTGATTAGCCCACTTTGGCGTCCCAAAGTGCTAGGACTACAGGCATGAGACACTGTGCCCAGCCAATAATTAAAAATTTAAAAAACAACACACACACACACACATACACACACACACACACACACACACACACACACAATAAAAACAGCCTGGAATTCTACAAGTGTATTATAGTTTATTGAAGTAAAAATTATATTTATCACATCGTGAATAATTGTCTTATGACTCAGTGACAAGGCTTGAAATTTAAAAAAAGGAAAAAAGGGAACAATTGTCTGTTTGCCAGTCAATTAAAATACATACTGCTGGCCAGGCATGGTGGCCCATGCCTGTAATCCCAGCACTGTCAAACCAATGATCTGTTTTTTTTGACAAATGATTTATTAATGAATCACATTCTCTAAAATATTCCAAATCAGAAAATGTTGTGTTAAATACTTGTCAAGTTTCACAAGATGATTAAATATACAATTGTGGGGTCCCACTCAGAAAACCAGAGTTAGTATAAAGATTATTTTATCACGCCTATAATCCCAGTGCTTTGGGAGGCCGAGGAGGGTGGATCACGAGGTCAGGAGATCGAGACCATTCTGGCTAGCACAGTGAAACCCCGTCTCTACTAAAAATACAAAAAATTAGCCAGGCGAGGTGGTGGGCGCCTGTAGTCCCAGACACTCGGGAGGCTGAGGCAGGAGAATGGCGTGAACCCCGGGGGGTGGAGCCTGCAGTGAGCCGAGATCGCGCCACTGCACTCCATCCTGGGCGACAGCGAGACTTAACTCTCAAAAAAAAAAAAAAAAAAAAAGATTATTTTAAGCTGAAGACATTTGTGATGGAACAGATGCAGAAAGAAGCTTCTTTGGGACTTCTCTTATTTGATTAATAGTAGAAACTTCTGAGAAATGAGGAAGCCACCTGTTTGGGGTGGCTTCTACTCCCAGGGGAGAGACCAAGAATAAACCTACCATAAATCCCCTCTCTGGCAGTTTTATGACCCTGAAAAAGACCACTCACACCTATATAAGAAAGTCTGTGATAATGTTTGCATGTCTCCAATTTGTTCTTCTAAAGATACATTTGTCTTTTTTAGAGAAACCCATTTGTCTTTCCTATAGAAGTTCTTTTTTGGCTAGGCGCGTTGGCTCACACATGTAATCCCAGCACTTTGGAAGGCTGAGGCAGGCAGATCACCTGAGGTCAGGAGTTCAAGACCAGCCTGAGCAACATGGTGAAACCCTGTCTCTAGTAAAAAGACAAAAGTTAACTGGGCATGGTGGCGGGCACCTGTAATCCCAGCTTCTTGGGAGACTGAAACAGGAGAATCGCTTGAACCTGGGAGGCAGAGGTTGCGGTGAGCCGAGATTGCGCCACTGTACTCCAGCCTGAGCAACATACTGAGACCCCGTCTCAAAAACAGAAAAAAGTCCAGGCCGGGCATGGTGCCTCATGCCTGTAATCCCACCACTTTGGGAGGCTGAGGAAGGAGGATCACAAGGTCAAGAGATTGAGACCATCCTGGCCAACATGGTGAAACCCTGTC
>NW_026664072.1:0-1935 GCF_009828535.3 Hylobates moloch | reverse complement strand
ACTGCAAGTGGACCTTCTTAAAGCTAAGGGGCCTATATTGGAAAAAGCAATATCTTCAAATAAAAACAACACAGAAGCATTCTATGAAACTTCTTTCTGTTATGTTCATTCAACTAAGAGAGTTGAACCATACTTTTGATTGCGCAGTTCTGAAACGCACTTTCTGTAGAAACTGCAAGTGGACTTTCGGATCGCCAAGGGGACTGTAGTGGAAAAAGGAATATCTTCAAATAAAAACTGCACAGAAGCATTCTGTGAAACTTCTTTCTCTTCTGTGAATTCCACTAAAAGAGTTGAACCTTACTTTTTATTGAGCAGCTCTGAAACACTCTTTCTGTAGAAACTGCAATTGTAAATTCAGAGCGCTAAAGTGCCTAGAGTGAAAAAGGAAGATATTCAAACAAAAACTACACAGAAGCATTCTGTGAAACATCTTTCTCTTCTGTGCATTCAACTATCAGAGTTGAATCGTACTTTTGATTTAGCAGTTCTGAAACACTCTTTCTGTAGAAACCGCAAGTGGACATTCGGAGCCCTAAGGAGCCTATAATGGAGAAATAAATATCTACAAATAAAAACTACAGAAAAGCATTCTGTGAAACTGCTTTCTCTTCTCTGCATTCAACTAAGAGAGTTGAACCATACTTTTGATTGAGCAGTTCTGAAACACTCTTTCTGTAGAAACTGCATGTGGACATTCTGAGCGCTACGGGGCCTACAGTGGAAAAAGAAATATCTTCAAATAAAAACTACACTGAAGCATTCTGTGAAACTTCTTTCTGTTCTGTGCATTCAACTAACAGAGTTGAACCTTACTTTTGATTGAGCAGTTCTGAAACACTCTTTCTGTGGAAACTGCAAGGTGTAATTCGGAGCACTAAGGGGCCTATAATGGAAAAAGGAATAATTTCAAATAAAAACTACACAGAAGCATTCTGTGAAACTTCTTTCTGTTCTGTGCATTCAACCAAGTGGGTTGAACTTTACTTTTGATGGAGCTGTTCTGAAACACTCTTTCTGTAGCAACTGCAAGCGGACATTCGGAGCGCTAAGGGGCCTATAGTGGAAAAAGGAATATCTTCAAACAAATCTACACAGAAGCATTCTATGAAACTTACTTCCGTTCTCTGCATTCAACTAACAGAGTTGAACCTTACTTTTGATTGAGTAGTTATGAAACACTCTGTAGAAACTGCAAGTGGACATTCGGAGCGCAATGGATACTATAATGGAAAAAGGATTATCTTCAAATAAAAACTACAGAGAAGCTTTCTGTGATACTCCTTTCTGTTCTGTGTATTCAACTATCAGAATTGAACCTTACTTTTGATTGAGCAGTTTTGAAACACTCTTTCTGTAGAACTTAAAGAGGATAGTCAGCGGAGGTCTAAGGGGCCTACAGTGGAAAAAGGAATGTCTTCAAACAAAACTACACAGAAGCTTTCTGCGAAACTCCTTTCTGTTCTGTGCATTCAACTAACAGAGTTGAACCTTACTTTAAGCATTTCTGAAACACTCTTTCTGTAGAAACTGCAAGAGGACACTCGGGGCACTAAGTCACCTATAGTGGAAAAAGGAATATCTTCAAATAAAAACTGCAGAGAAGCATTCTGTGAAACTTCTTTCTGTTCGGTGCTTTCAGCTATCAGAATTGAACATTACTTTTGATTGAGCAGTTCTGAAACACTCTTTCTGTAGAAACTCCAAGTAGATAATCGGAGCGCTAAGGGGCCTATAGTGGAAAAAGGAATATCTTCAAATAAAAACTACACAGAAGCCATCTGTGAAACTCTTTTCCATTCTGTGCATTCAACTAACAGAGTTGAACGTTACTTTTGATTGAGCAGTTCTGAAACACTCTTTCTGTAGAAACTGCAAGTGGACATACAGAGCACTAAGAGGCCTATACTAGAAAAAGCAATATCTCCAAATACA
>NW_026664071.1:169-1935 GCF_009828535.3 Hylobates moloch | reverse complement strand
GAATCATTTGAACCTGGGAGGTGGAGGTTGCAGTGAGCTAAGATTGCGCCACTGCACTCCAGCCTGGGCAACAGAGCAAGACTGCCATTTCAAAAATAAATAAAGTGAATAATTCAGGCTGGGAGTGGTGCTCATATCTGTAATCCCAGTACTTTGGGAAGCCGAGGCAGGCGGGTCACCTGAAGTCAGGAGTTAGAGACCAGCCTGGGGCCAACATGGCAAAAGCCTGTCTCTACTAAAAATACAAAAAAAAAAAAATTAGCTGGGCGTGGTAGTGAGCACCTGTAATCCCAGCTACTGGGAGGCTGAGGCAGGAGAATCACTTGAACCCAGGAGGTGGAGGTTGCAGTGAGGAGAGACTGCACCACTGCACTCCAGCCTGGGCAACAGAGTGAGACTCCATCTCAAAATAAATAAAAATTTTAAAAATAATAAAGTGAATAATTCAGTAATAGTAGTACATTCACCATGATGTGCAACCACCACCTCTACCTTGTTTCAAAACATTTCATCACTGTAAAAGGAAACCCCATGCCCACTAAGCAATTACTCCCTATTCCTCCACTCTCCTCAGCCCCTGGAAACGACCAATGTGCTTTCTGTCTCTACGGATTCATTTATACCGGGCGTTTCATACAAATGGACTCAGCCAGGCATGGTGAATCCTGCCTGTAAGCCCAGCACTTTGGGAAGCAGAGGCTGGAGGATCATTTGAGGGCAGAAGTTTGAGACTAGACTGGGCAACAGAGCAAGACTCTGTCCCTGCAAAAACAAGGGGGGGATGTGATACAATATGTGACCTTTTGTTTCTGGCTTATTTGACTTAGTATAATACCCAGATTCATTCATGTTGTAACATGTATCACTACTTCATTCAATTCTTATGGCTGAATAATATTCTGTTGTGTGTATATACCACAATGTTTTAATCCATTCATCAGTTGATGGAAATTTGGGATATATCTGTCTTTTGACTCTTGTTTATAGCACTGCTATGAACATTCATGTACAAGTATTTGTTTTAGTATCTGTTTTCAGTTCTTTTGAGTATATACTTAGGAGTAGAATGCTAATTCCTTTTTTTTTTTTTTTTTTTTGAAACAGAGTCTCGGCCGGGCATTGTGGCTCACACCTGTAATCCCAGCACTTTGGGAGGCCAAGGTGGGTGGATCATGTGAGGTCAGGAGTTCAAGACCAGTCTGGCCAGCATGGTGAAACCTCGCCTCTAATAAAAATACAAAAATTAGCCGGGCGTGGTTGTGCGTGCCTATAATCCCAGCTACTGGGGAGGCTGAGGCAGGACAATCGCTTAAAACCTGGAAGCAGAGGTTGCAGTAAACCAAGAATGTGCCACTGCATTCCAGCCTGGATGACAGAGCAAGATTCCATCTCAAAAAAAAAAAAAAAAGAAACAATCTTGCTCTGTTGCCCAGGCTGGAGTGCAATGGCACAATCTCGGCTCACCGCAACCTCCGCCTGCCAGGTTCAAGCGATTCTCCTGCCTCAGCCTCCTGAGTAGCTGGGAATACAGGCACGTGCCACTGCGCCTGGCTAATTTTTATATTTTTAGTAGAGATGGGGTTTCACCATGGTGGCCAGGCTGGTCTTGAACCCCTGACCTCAAGTGATCCACCCGCCTTGGCCTCCCAAAGTGCTGGGATTACAGATGTGAGCCACCGTGCCCGGCCAGGAACTACCTTTTTGTATTCAAGAGTTAGCTCCAAGCCGGGCGCGGTGGCTCAAGCCTGTAATCCCAGCACTTTGGG
>NW_026664071.1:0-69 GCF_009828535.3 Hylobates moloch | reverse complement strand
CATGGTGAAACCTCGCCTCTACTAAAAATACAAAAATTAGCCGGGCGTGGTTGTGCGTGCCTATAATCC
>NW_026664070.1:0-1935 GCF_009828535.3 Hylobates moloch | reverse complement strand
GGGGTGGGGGCAGATCCTTCACAAATGGTTAAACACCATCTCCTTAATGCTGTCCTTCTGATAGTTCTCTTCATAATTTTGCAGCTGTGAGATTGAATACTGGTCTGCTGGGTTTTGGATGTGCAATGGGCCTGTGGTCCCATTTGTGTTATTTTTCTGGGAAATTTCTTCCCTTTGGATTAAGAAAGCTTACCCAATGCCTGTACCATCATTGTACCTTGAAAGACAAGAACTCCGTTTTAACTTCAGGGACTCATAGGCAGAAGATACTGTAGCCTTGTCTTGGATGAGACTTTGAACTTTTTATAGTTGAGTTAATGCTGGAATGAGTTAAGGCTTTTGGAAACTTTTGAAAAAGCATGATTGTATTTTACCCTGTGAGAAGGACATGAGATTCGGAAGGGTCAAGGTCGGAATAATATGGTTTGGCTGTGTTTCGCTAGAAAAACTCATGTGGAATTGTAATCCCAAATTCTGGTGGTGAAGCCTGGTGGGAAGTGATTTAATCATGGATGGGAGGTGGGTGGGGGTGTAAGGAGAAAGGGGTGGGGAGGGTGGGGAGGAGTAGCCTGGCCGTAGGGTGGTGGGAGGGTGGTGGGTAGTAGGAAGGGGGAATAACCTGCTGCAGAGGCAGAGGCTCATGGGAAACTACTAGAGCAGTGCACCTATGGCTTTGCAGGCTTTAGCCCTCATGGCTGCTTTCATGGGCTGGGCCGGTGTTGAGTGCCTGTAGCTTTTCCATACTGAGGGTGCAGGCTGTTGGTGGGTCTATGAATCTGGGGTATCGAGGATGGTGGCCTGCTGCATGGGGCTTCAAGCCCATATGTTCCTTCTGTACTACCCTAGTAGAGGTTTTCCAAGAGGCTCTGCCTCTGCATCAGGCTTCTGCCTGGAAACAGTTGGGGGTGGAGGTGATTGGGGTGGTGGATCCTTCACGAACGGTTAAGCACCTTCTTCTTGATGCTGACCTTGTGACACTGAGTTCTCATGAGATCTGGTTGTATAACAGGGTGTGATATCTCTTTCCTCTCTCTGTCTTCCTCCTACTCCTGTCATATGAAACATTTTATTGCTGCTTGTCCTTCTGGTTTGATGGGGAGGCTTCCTCAGTCCTCCCAGAAGCAGAAGTTACTACGCTTTCTTTACAGCCTACAGAATCATGAGCCAACTAAGCCCCTTTTGTTATGATCCTACAGAAAATTAGTACTGCGAAGTGAAGCTATGAAATGCCTTCAATGACTTTTCTCCATCGGATTTTCTATTAACACTGGTCTTCTTTTTAATGCAAATATCTGAAGTCTTCTTGAAGTTTGCCCCTGAAAATGGCCTTTTTTTCCCCCTTCTACATTGCCAGGCTGTGACAAAGATAGCTGAAAATGTAAAAGCAGGTTCAGAAGTGGCTAACAGCCAGAGGTTGGAGAGTTGGAGGACTTGGAAGAAGACAGGAAGATGAGGGAAAGTTTGGACCATTGTAGAGACTTGTTAAATAGTTGTGATTAAAATGGTGACAGAAAGAGGGACAGTGAAGGCCCTCATTGTTGCACTGGACACTTTTCAAGGTCTGTTGATCTCCGATTTCCCTGTCTCTGATGAGACAACTCTGGTTCTTGAGGGTGGCTTCCTGCTGCTGGCTGCATAGCTCAGCATTCTGCTGTGTTCTGAGTAGAACGGGTGCCTGTGGTTGCAGGGAAACCCACAGACTGGGGCTTGAAACTGCTGTTGGTGCTGACTTACCTTTGAGGCATGGCGCGCATGGCAAAGTGACATTTTCTCCTCCAGTATCTGTCCAACTGCTGTCATGAGCCGCTGAGCTTCAGCACTGCTGCTGTACATGCATGGTCGGTTTTTTACTGTTTTTTGGCTCTTGGGAGTGACTGGTGCTGGCTTGCTTTTTTTCTCTGAAAAAACCCTCTGAAAAAATTGCTTGATGTTTTC
>NW_026664069.1:0-1935 GCF_009828535.3 Hylobates moloch | reverse complement strand
ATGTTTATCACAAATAATATTTTGTCTCAATGTGATATAAAAGTTGCTAATAAATCCTTTTTTGGTTACCACAAAGCTATCTGGAAATGTAACATCTGCCATTTATAAAATTTTTGTAGAGTTAATAGAACTTTACCTGAAGGGAGGCTGGCAATATGCATCATGATTTCAAATATTGTATTAATTGTTTTGTAATTTTGTGTTTTTTAAAACTAAACTTATTAAATTGGTTGTATATTACTTTAGGTAACACTATTTGGTGATGAGAGAATAATAATTTGCAAAATATAAGAGTTCCTTATTATAAAAATGTCCTCTGTTTTATATTAGTACCATTTCCTCTGAAAGTATAAAATTGTAATTTTCTAATTAAAATATATATTCACAAATGTGACCAGTAAATGTTAATATTTATAATTTTAGTTTTTGATTTTTTTTTTTTGCATTTGGTAGGGATAGGGTTTTCTGTGTCTATTCTTCTTCAAAATAAAAGATAGAGGTGGGGCACGGTGGCTCACGCTTGTAATCCCAGCACTTTGGGAGGCCGAGGCGGGCAGATCATGAGGTCAGTAGATCGAGGCCATCCTGGCTAACGCAGTGAAACCCCGCCTCTACTAAAAATACAAAAAATTAGCTGGGTGCGGTGGCGGGTGCCTGTAGTCCCAGCTACTCGGGAGGCTGAGGCAGGAGCATGGCGTGAACCTGGGAGGCGGAGCTTGCAGTGAGCCGAGATCACGTCACTGCACTCCAGCCTGGGTGACAGAGCGAGACTCCGTCTCAAAAAAAAAAAAAAAAAATAGAGAATGGAATCAGGAAAAGTTAAAACACAAAGGAACACAATGATGATGATGGAGATACTCATTTGTGACTGGCCAGGGCCTAAAAATATCAAGAAGAAACATGATCAATAGAAAACCTGCATGTCCTTGAACATTATAGAATTTTTAATTTCTCTTAAAATTATTCATGATAAAAATCTCTGTACTTTGCACATTTAAAAGAGATAAAATCAGAGTGCAGGGTCCTCCCTCATCCTGATAAGAGCCCCCTAAGCAGAAAGGATGTGTCTTTATCTCCTCCCAACTCCACGGTGGAAACAGTTGCTCTGGTTGTCTTATCACAGTGATGCACAGAGACAGGATGGTCAAAGAGCTTGCACACTTTAAAAAACAAATGTTGGCTGGGCACGGTGGCTCACGTCTGTAATCCCAGCACTTTGGGAGGCCGAGGCCTGTGGATCACGAGGTCAGGAGTTTAAGACCAGCCTAGTCAAGATGGTGAAACCCCGTCTCTACTAAAAATACAAAAATTAGCCAGGCACGGTGGAAGGAACCTGTAATCCCAGTTACTCGGGAGGCTGAGGCAGAGGAATCACTTGAACCAGGGTGGTAGAGGTTGCAGTGAGCCTCAGCCCAAGGACAATCTGGTTGCCACGTCTCCTGGTGAGAGCTGAGATGTACAACCTGATTTATGTTTTTAATGTATCATATGGGACTCAGTTTTCTTTTATACTCTTACCAACCCATATGACCTCTAAAGGTTTTTATTTTATTCTTTTTTCCTCACATCTGTGCAATGTTATTGTAAATCCTATGATACTTCTAAGATCAATGTGTCAGATTTACTGAAAGAAAATATAAGGAACACAGTAAAGTTTAAAATTGGGATGAGCAATGAACAACTGTTTAGTATAGCTAAGCAATATTTGCATATTTGTGTGTAATATATTTAAGCAAGTAGTGGAAGATATTTATACAAATAATAACATGACCTACCCAAAATTCAAATTGAGTTGTGTCTTATAATTTTTTAGTTTTTAATTTTTGTGGGTACATAGGTGTATATATTTATAACGTAAATGAGATGTTTTGATACAGACATGCAAAGCTAAATAATCACATCACAAAGAATGGGACATCCATCCCCTCAAGCATT
>NW_026664068.1:0-1935 GCF_009828535.3 Hylobates moloch | reverse complement strand
TTTTTTTTTCTCATTACCTAAAGGAAAAGATCCTTTCCTTTAAACTTTCATGGTTTACTTATTCTTTCCTATTTCCTGTTTACCTGCATGTAGTTACATTCCTTCCTACTATATAAATCCCAATTTTAGTTGGTCAGGAAGATGGATTTGAGACTGATCTTCTATCTCATAAGCTGCAGCAACTGTTAATTGTTGCTGCAGCAACAATTAATCATGCCTTCTTCCCTGGCAATACTCGTTGTCTCAGTGATTGTCTTTCTGTATGGTGAGCAGCACACCTAGACCTAATACCTGAGGTTTTGGGTAACAGATTTTGGTTCCTTGACTGGAAACATGTTGCTTGTAGCTTGGCTGCCATGGGACAGGAGATTCAGAAGCCCTCTTAAGCAGCTACCTGACCCTTTTTTGGCTGGGGGTGGGTTTTGATCTCTTTATTGTCCTGCCACTCCCATCCCCAACCACGTTCCTGATTGCCTAGCAAGAACAGCCTTTGGAATTTGTCATCAGCATCTGGTCCGGTGAATGTCACTTGTGGGTACCAGACAGTAGGATCTGCTTCTCTCCATTTGGGAAATTCTCCATTTGGGAAATTCTCCATTTGAGGGTTGAACAAGCCCAACCAATTGAGAGAGGAAAGCACCCCAACTGTTTCAGTTTGGACCCTCTTGGTGCTTGTTGGTTACTGCAGCAGTTAGATTGTGTTTTGGTGATTGTTTATATGTCAATATAGTCAAGGGAACTCAGAATTTGATAAACTGATAAGATTTTATGATACTGTTTGGCTTTGTATTCTTTGCAATCTGGAGAAGCATGGCCTCTCCATGGGTCTCATTTTGCTGCCAAATGAGAAAGTGGATAGAATTTTGTTTCTCCTGTCTTTTATGCTGCTGTTCAAAACAGGGTTGGGCCTGATTAACACAAGATGCTCTTCTGCGGTGTTGTTTGGCCCGAGTGTTCTTTGGAGTCTTGGGAGGTTTGGCCTTTAAAACTCAAACTGCCATGGAAGCTGCTTTACCCAAAATTTTGGTTCACAGCTTTCTTTGGATTACCTATGGAGGCAAAGTTTAGCCACGTGAGCACGTTCCTCATCTGGTGAGTTTGTATTGCTATCTCATGGCTAGAGTTCCAAGGTAAAACTATTGGATCTTTGTGGGTGTATACATATTTAGATGTATTTTTGTTTACGTACATTTATTATATGTTGTGACTACCAAATTAACATAAATTAAAAAAACACTAATAAATTCAGTAAATAAGTCCAGGCAATTTTCAAGACGTTAAAATTGTTGGTAAGATAAAAATAGGAATGTTTTCAGAATCATCAGTATACATACATGGTTTTAGGTTTGTCTCTGCTAGATAGTTTGAAGTGTGAGGGTTTGGCATCGAAGGTTATAAAACTATAAACCCAGCCAAAACAAAATTACCTTTGTGTGACTTCGTTTTTGATAAGTAAGACTAATTTAATGTTGTTGGCTTAATGAAAACAGCAGAATCTTCTGTGTTATTGGTGAAAATATCCAGGTAGTTAAATTTCACGTTCTTACTTAGGAGAACATCCTATATTCACAGGTTATAAAATGGTTAACAAGGAAATGATGACCAGCTTTGTCTGATATGCCAGTTCTCTTATGCAATCTAGATAAGCTGCTAAATATGAATGATATGTAGATGGAATAAATGCAATTTAAAATTTTTAAAGTATTTTTGATGCTCCTTGGATATCTGGGTCATTTTCAAAATTGTGGAATGCTCTTAAATATAAAATGCTAATATTTGATAGTTCAGGATTTCTTGATTCCTAGGTTTTTATGGAAAATTTAAGGTTACTAAGAACAAGAATTGTAGTTAATGTATAACTTGGTATGTAAAATGTGCCAAAAAGATGTGTTCTTATTGAGAAAAAGACTAATTTTATCTACTTCAAAAGTTATC
>NW_026664067.1:0-1935 GCF_009828535.3 Hylobates moloch | reverse complement strand
CTCGCTCTGTCACCCAGGCTGGAGTGCAGTGGCGCGATCTCGGCTCACTGCAAGCTCCGCCTCCCGGGTTCACGTCATTCTCCTGCCTCAGCCTCTCCGAGTAGCTGGGACTACAGGCGCCCGCCACCACGCCCGGCTAATTTTTTGTATTTTTAGTAGAGACGGGGTCTCACCGTGGTCTCGATCTCCTGACCTCGTGATCCGCCCGCCTCTACATGGATGATTGATAGCTCCGGGGCATATTCCATTCCACTTCAGGTTTTTCCTCTTATTTCCTTCATCTTGCTCTTGTCTCAACACCCATCCCCCAGCCTCTCTCAACTTAGAATGTCATGTGGAATACTATTCAGTGAAGGGTTTGGGGGCATTTTGAAGGAATTGACTGTCCTGGCTGGGCATGGTGGCTCACACCTATAATCCCAGCAAATTTGGGAAGCTGAGGCGGGCAGATCGCTTGAGCCCAGGAGTTCTAGACCCACCTGGACAAGATGACAAAAACTCCATCTCTCCAAAAAATACAAAAATTAGCTGGACATGGCGGTGTGCACCTGTACCCCAGCTACTCAGGAGGCAGAGATGGGAGGATTGCTTGAGCCCCGAAGGTTGAGGCTGCAGTGAGCTGTAATCCCATCACTGCACTCCAGCTTGGGTGACAGAATAAAACCCTGTCTCAAAACAAACAAAAAGAAAGAATTGACTGTCCGTACACCCCATTTGGGTCTCCCTGAAAACTATTCATGCTTCAACTTTTCTACACTTTGTTCTGGCATGACTAATATATAACAACTGGGCATTAAATGTACTATATATAAAATTCCAGATCAGAGAATGGAAACACTTAAAAATAAAAAAATTTTAAAAAAAGGATTGGCTTACGTGGGCTATTTGGAAACCGTTCAGTGGGGCAGTATAATTTTTATTTTCAGAAGCTTATGGATTGCACCCCACCCAAGCTTCCCGCGCGCCTAAGAAGGCTGGCAGAAGACGCCCTGCCAAGTTTCCTTGCAAGTGCAGTAAAGGAGTAATCCTCTGCCCTCTGGTTTTCCTTTCAAGGAAACTAGGGACAGGCGGTGGCCTTGGCTGCCTTGGCCATGAGCTTCCCTGAGCCGGGTAGCTGGTGGTCTAGTGGGGCCGTTGGTGGCAGGTGCAGAAATGGTGCTACACTCACTGTCCCATTGCCCCAGAAAGAACATTTACAAGTCTGGGGAGAGCGCTGGTAATGGTTGCTGAGTTTGGAGGACAGTTATGTTACAGTCTTGGTGGCTTTTTGATGAATGGTCAGACAAAGCTTAACTATAAACCTATCCAGTTTTACACAGAAAGGACATCTTTTTTACATTTAAAGTTGTGTGTGTGTGTGTGTGTATGGGGGAAAGTGGTGGTGTTATAGCTCTGGAGGAAATTAAACCATAGGAAATAGTAAAAACAAGGTCTCTGTGTTCCCACTGTTGACAATTCACAAGTTAAATGGTGGAATGAGAAGGGATAAAAAGGATTTCAGGGGTGCACTTGAGTGCTATCGCACACATAGGGGGTCAGAGTCTAGAATCCCAGTGCTGGGAGGACTTGAGAAGCCATAGATTCCACCCCCGTGGTTTATAGAGAAGGGAATGAAATCCCCATCAGTTTGGCCTTTGGCCTAAGCCCTGCTTCTAAAAACCCTTTAGAAGTCTGGCTTGTCATCCCAAAGTGCAGTCCACCGGCTTCTGTCAGCTTGGAAGAGACAGCATCTCTGCAAGCTGAAACTCAGCTCACTTCCTGGTTGGCAACTGGCAAGAAGGCGGCTTCCCAGTCTTCTGAGAACTGGGTTTCCCTTCTAACTCAGTGGCACCCTCTCTGGGCCCTGGTGGAGAATCACTTAGGAAAGAAGCAGGCTGCTGTCCTCCAGAGTTCCACCCATACCCCTATCATTGACCCTACTCCTACTGCTACCCC
>NW_026664066.1:0-1935 GCF_009828535.3 Hylobates moloch | reverse complement strand
CCTCCAGGTCTCAGGTCATGGTCACTGACCCTCCCTGCATGTCAGCATCTCCCTGATGACCAGGCCCACCCCATCCCCAGGTGTTTCTGCCAGGTTACTCTCTGCTGCCCCCTCGTGGCCTCTCCACACTGTCAGCTGGAGGCTAAGGGGCCTCCTGGGTCCAGGCGTAGCTTCAGAATCTGCTGCTCAGGTCCGTGATTTATTGATTCATGGACTTCTGACTTCAGGGAAGAAATTCCTGTCCTCTGTGTGCCCCCTTCCTGCCTCAGGACCTGGCACAAAGCACTCAGATTTCTGATGGAAATACAAACACTCCCACGTGAAGGAGGAGGTGACAGAGTTCTCCTGAGGCTCCCCGCACGTGTCACTGGGTGGGGGATGGTTCTGAAGGGGGACTGGAGCTTGGTACTGAGGGACGCAGGACTCAGAGGTGGCTTTGACTGGTTCTGGATACAAATACAGGGCCAATGTGGGTTGGTGGTGACTCCTGCAATACAACAGAGATAGAAGCTCATTCACCCAACAAATATTCACCCTGACCCTCTCTGTCCTGGCAAGACTGTATTTTAGGAATTCAGCATGAGGAAGACACAGTCCTTGCTCTGAGGAGTTTCCTGTCCTGTTGCTGGGTCAGTCCAGTAGGCAGATTGGGTTTACAGACCCAGCAGATACTCCCTACCACTTTCTACCCAGGTGTCATCCCCTCTATTCAGTTGAAAGTCAGGCAGATTTCCAGTGTCTCCCAGCCAGGAGTGACCATGTAGCCTACCACTGATCCATGGGATGTAAGAGTCAGATGGCTGAGGTTGCTGTCAGGGAACCTTTCCTCTTATGAAGGAAGGACTAATTTGGATTTGTGCTTTGCTTTCTCTCTTGAAAACGGGTGTGATAGCTGGAGCTGCAGCAGCCATGCTGAGGTCTTACATCAACAACAATGAAAGCAAAGTCAACATCGCATTGAAAGGGAATGGAGAGTTAGAAATACTTGAGCTTCCTGTGGAACTGGAGAGCATCTGGAAAACAACCACCAAGCACGTGCAGACTTATTTTTGTGGGAGAAAATTGGATGATCCCTGGTTCCTGCCACACATGTTCTTGTAGTGAAAAAGCATTTCTGACTGATAACGCAATGATCAATAGAAGTAAATCAATCAAAAATAGTGAAATGGAAGAGTAAACTTGGAATTGTAGGCTGTATGCAGATAATCATGGAAAGTTCTGACAGAAGCTGACTGGCCGGCTGCTGTAGCTTCAGTGATTGGAGAAGGCCTCCCTGAAGAAGAGTCTGTGGAGCTCCTTTGAGGAAGGAGTGAAGAGACAAGTGATGGAAGCGTGTGCAGGGAGCTGAGTCTGTGCCCTGCAGGGAAAGGTCTTGGGTGTGTGAGGATCTGAAAGGACAGTGGGAAGCCTGAAGGGGATCTGGGATGTAAACTAGTTCAGGTCAGATGTGACATTTGCCCACAAGTGAAGAATTTGGGGATGGGCATGATGTGTAGTGTGTGAAATTCACAGGTAAGAAATTAGGTGATCTGGGGCAGCATAGCAAACAAAATCACTCTTGACCTCCAGGAAGATGCTACTGTATGGGGACAGGTGTGGCTTGTGTGGGTCCAAACCAGGTTCCAGCCCCTCTCTGGTTCACCTGGACCTGAAGACACTCAGGGGAGTGGGTCCCCGTGACTCCCCTCTACCCGATGCCCACCAGGCAGCCCTGTGGGGACCTACCCTGCCTGGTCCTTAGCCAGCTTTCTCGATCCCCATCTGGGTGACCCAGCACTGCTTTCCCTGAACTTCTAGAGATTGGCTGACCCAGGAGCAGAGAATTCAGGGAGTGCACTTGACAGGGAAAGGAAGGGCTTATGAGAGGGAGTGACAATCTCAAGGCCACTGGGGAAGGAAGAAAGAAGAGCAGGACCAGGGAAGTCCTAGACCCAT
>NW_026664065.1:0-1935 GCF_009828535.3 Hylobates moloch | reverse complement strand
GAAAACATCAAGCAATTTTTTCAGAGGGTTTTTTCAGAGAAAAAAAGCAAGCCAGCACCAGTCACTCCCAAGAGCCAAAAAACAGTAAAAAACCGACCATGCATGTACAGCAGCAGTGCTGAAGCTCAGCGGCTCATGACAGCAGTTGGACAGATACTGGAGGAGAAAATGTCACTTTGCCATGCGCGCCATGCCTCAAAGGTAAGTCAGCACCAACAGCAGTTTCAAGCCCCAGTCTGTGGGTTTCCCTGCAACCACAGGCACCCGTTCTACTCAGAACACAGCAGAATGCTGAGCTATGCAGCCAGCAGCAGGAAGCCACCCTCAAGAACCAGAGTTGTCTCATCAGAGACAGGGAAATCGGAGATCAACAGACCTTGAAAAGTGTCCAGTGCAACAATGAGGGCCTTCACTGTCCCTCTTTCTGTCACCATTTTAATCACAACTATTTAACAAGTCTCTACAATGGTCCAAACTTTCCCTCATCTTCCTGTCTTCTTCCAAGTCCTCCAACTCTCCAACCTCTGGCTGTTAGCCACTTCTGAACCTGCTTTTACATTTTCAGCTATCTTTGTCACAGCCTGGCAATGTAGAAGGGGGAAAAAAAGGCCATTTTCAGGGGCAAACTTCAAGAAGACTTCAGATATTTGCATTAAAAAGAAGACCAGTGTTAATAGAAAATCCGATGGAGAAAAGTCATTGAAGGCATTTCATAGCTTCACTTCGCAGTACTAATTTTCTGTAGGATCATAACAAAAGGGGCTTAGTTGGCTCATGATTCTGTAGGCTGTAAAGAAAGCGTAGTAACTTCTGCTTCTGGGAGGACTGAGGAAGCCTCCCCATCAAACCAGAAGGACAAGCAGCAATAAAATGTTTCATATGACAGGAGTAGGAGGAAGACAGAGAGAGGAAAGAGATATCACACCCTGTTATACAACCAGATCTCATGAGAACTCAGTGTCACAAGGTCAGCATCAAGAAGAAGGTGCTTAACCGTTCGTGAAGGATCCACCACCCCAATCACCTCCACCCCCAACTGTTTCCAGGCAGAAGCCTGATGCAGAGGCAGAGCCTCTTGGAAAACCTCTACTAGGGTAGTACAGAAGGAACATATGGGCTTGAAGCCCCATGCAGCAGGCCACCATCCTCGATACCCCAGATTCATAGACCCACCAACAGCCTGCACCCTCAGTATGGAAAAGCTACAGGCACTCAACACCGGCCCAGCCCATGAAAGCAGCCATGAGGGCTAAAGCCTGCAAAGCCATAGGTGCACTGCTCTAGTAGTTTCCCATGAGCCTCTGCCTCTGCAGCAGGTTATTCCCCCTTCCTACTACCCACCACCCTCCCACCACCCTACGGCCAGGCTACTCCTCCCCACCCTCCCCACCCCTTTCTCCTTACACCCCCACCCACCTCCCATCCATGATTAAATCACTTCCCACCAGGCTTCACCACCAGAATTTGGGATTACAATTCCACATGAGTTTTTCTAGCGAAACACAGCCAAACCATATTATTCCGACCTTGACCCTTCCGAATCTCATGTCCTTCTCACAGGGTAAAATACAATCATGCTTTTTCAAAAGTTTCCAAAAGCCTTAACTCATTCCAGCATTAACTCAACTATAAAAAGTTCAAAGTCTCATCCAAGACAAGGCTACAGTATCTTCTGCCTATGAGTCCCTGAAGTTAAAACGGAGTTCTTGTCTTTCAAGGTACAATGATGGTACAGGCATTGGGTAAGCTTTCTTAATCCAAAGGGAAGAAATTTCCCAGAAAAATAACACAAATGGGACCACAGGCCCATTGCACATCCAAAACCCAGCAGACCAGTATTCAATCTCACAGCTGCAAAATTATGAAGAGAACTATCAGAAGGACAGCATTAAGGAGATGGTGTTTAACCATTTGTGAAGGATCTGCCCCCACCCC
>NW_026664064.1:0-1935 GCF_009828535.3 Hylobates moloch | reverse complement strand
TCCATTCCATTCCATTCCATTCCATTCCACTCAAATCCACTCTACTCCAACAACTCGACTCCACTCCACTCCATTCCATTCTTTCCAATTCCACTCCTTCCCATTCCACTACACTCAATTCCAATCCCTTCCCGTCCGATCTGTTGCATTCCATTTCATTCCTCTCCATTACACTCCACTCTGCTCCACTCCATTCCGTTCTCCTTTCCACTACACTGCCCTCCACTATACTCCATTCCACTCTCTTCCATTTCATTCCATTGCATTCCTTTCTATTGCATTCCATTCCATTCCCTTCCATTCCTTTCCACTCCAGTCCACTCCAATCCAATTCACTGCATGCCTTTCAATTGCATTCCATTGCATTGCATTGCATTCCTTTCCATTCTGTTGCATTCCATACAATTCCATTCCACTCCACTCCATTCCAATCCACTCCACTCCACTCCGTTCCTTTCTACTCCTTTCCAACACACTGCACTCCACTACCCTCCATTCCATTCCATTCCATTCCATTCCATTCCATTCCATTCCAATCCATTCCATTCCATTCCAATCCATTCCACTCCATTGCAATCGATTCCATTCCATTCCATTCCATTCCATTCCATTCCATTCCATTCCATTCCATTACATTACATTCCAAAACATTCCATTCCATTCCACTCCACTCCACTCCACTCTAATCCACTGCATTCCATTCCATTACATTGCATTCCACTCGAATCCACTCTACTACTTTCCACACCACTAAACTCCATTCTCTTCTTTACCATTCCACTCCACTCCACTCCACCCCACTCCATTTCAATCCTATCAATTCCACTCAACTTCACACCACTACACTCCATTCTATTCCTTTTCTACACCATTCCACTACACTACACTCCACTACAATCCATCCCATTCCATTTTATTCCATTCCATTGCATTCCATTCCATTCCTTTCCCTTCCATTCCATAACATTCCACTCCACTGCATTCAACTCCAATCCACTGTACTCCACTCCTCTCTTCTCTATTCCATTCCATTCCATTCCACTCGAAAGCACTGCAATCCACTCCACTCCAATCCATTCCTTTCCATTCTATTCCACTCCACTCCATTCCATTGCATTTCGTGACACTCCACTCCACTCCAATCCATTCCATTCCTTTCTACTCCATTCCACTACAATGCACTCCACTACACTTCCTTCCACTCCATTCCATTCCATTCCATTCCATTCCATTCCATTCCATTCCATTCCATTCCATACCCATCGAATCCCGTCTACCCCCTCTACTTGATGCCCCTCCATTCCATTCGATTCCACTGCATTGCACAACACTCCACTGCACTCCATTCCTTTCTACTCCATTCCACCATACTGCTCTCCATTCCACTCCATTCCATTAATTTCCATTCCATTCAATTGCATTCCCTTCAATTCCATTCCTTTCCACTCCACTCCACTCCAATCCACTGAATTCCACTCCACTCCATTCCATTCCATCCATTGAAATCCATTCCACTGGCATCCTCTCCACTCCACTCCAATGCACTCCTCTCTACTGCATTCCATTCCTGCCCATTCAAATCCCCTCCTCTCCACTCTATTATATTCCATTCCATTCCATTCCATTCCACTCCACTCTACTCCATTACTTTCTAATCCATTCCAGTACACTGCACTGCACTCCACTCCATTCCATTCCATTCTGTTCCATTGCATTGCATTCCATTCTATTTCCTTCCATTCCATTCCGTTCCACACGACTCCACTCCATTCCTTTCTACTGCATTCCACCACAATGCTTTCCACTCCACTTCATTAAATTCCATTCCATTCCATTCCATTCTATTCCATTCCATTGCATTCCATTCCATTCCCTTCCATTCCATTCCATTTCACTCCATTCTACTCCACTCCACTCCACTCCAATACACCGCTT
>NW_026664063.1:0-1935 GCF_009828535.3 Hylobates moloch | reverse complement strand
ACTAAATGCTCCAATTAAAAGACACAGACTGGCAAATTGGATCAAGAGTCAAGAACCATCAGTGTACTGTATTCAGGAAACCCATCTCATGTGCAGAGACACACATAGGCTCAAAATAAAAGGATAGAGGAAGATCTACCAAGCAAATGGAAAACAAAAAAAGGCAGGGGTTGCAATCCTAGTCTCTGATAAAACAGACTTTAAACCAACAAATATCAAAAGAGACAAAGAAGGCCATTACATAGTGGTAAAGGGATCAATTCAACAAGAAGAGCTAACTATCCTAAATATATATGCACCCAATACAGGAGCATCCAGATTCATAAAGCAAGTCCTGAGTGACCTACAAAGAGATTTAGACTCCCACAAAATAATCATGGGAGACTTTAACACCCCACTGTCAACATTAGACAGATCAATGAGACAGAAAGTTAACAAGGATACCCGGAAATTGAACTCAGCTCTGCACCAAGTGGACCTAATAGACATCTACAGAACTCTCCACCCCAAATCAGCAGAATATACATTTTTTTCAGCACCACACCACACCTATTCCAAAATTGACCACATAGTTGGAAGTAAAGCTCTCCTCAGCAAATGTAAAAGAATAAAATTATAACAAACTGTCTCTCAGACCATAGTGCAATCAAACTAGAACTCAGGATAAAGAAACTAACTCAAAACCACTCAACTACATGGAAACTGAACAACCTGCTCCTGAATGACTACTGGGTACATAACGAAATGAAGGCAGAAATAAAGATGTTCTTTGAAACTAACGAGAACAAAGACACAACATACCAGAATCTCTGGGACACATTCAAAGCAGTGTGTAGAGGGAAATTTATAGCACTAAATGCCCACAAGAGAAAGCAGGAAAGATCCAAAATTGACACCCTAACATCACAATTAAAAGAACTAGAAAAGCAAGAGCAAACACATTCAAAAGCTAGCAGAAAGCAAGAAATAACTAAAATCAGAGCAGAACTGAAGGAAATAGAGACGCAAAAAACCCTTCAAAAAAATTAATGAATCCAGGAGCTGGTTTGTGAAAAGATCAACAAAGTTGATAGACCGCTAGCAAGACTAATAAAGAAGAAAAGAGAGAAGAATCAAATAGACACAATAAAAAATGATAAAGGGGATATCACCACCGATCCCACAGAAATACAAACTACCATCAGAGAATACTACAAACACCTCTATGCAAATAAACTAGAAAATCTAGAAGAAATGGATAAATTCCTCGACAAATACACCCTCCCAAGACTAAACCAGGAAGAAGTTGAATCTCTGAATAGACCAATAACAGGCTCTGAAATTGTGGCAATAATCAATAGCTTGCCAACCAAAAAGAGTCCAGGACCAGATGGATTCACAGCCGAATTCTACCAGAGTTACAAGGAGGAACTGGTACCATTCCTTCTGAAACTATTCCAATCAATAGAAAAAGAGGGAAACCTCCCTAATTCATTTTATGAGGCCAGCATCATCGTGATACCAAAGCCAGGCAGAGACAAAACCAAAAAAGAGAATTTTAGACCAATAACCTTGATGAACATTGATGCAAAAATCCTCAATAAAATACTGCCAAAACGAATCCAGCAGCACATCAAAAAGCTTATCCACCATAATCAAGTGGGCTTCATCCCTGGGATTCAAGGCTGGTTCAACATACACAAATAAATAAATGTAATCCAGCATATAAACAGAAACAAAGACAAAAACCACATGATTATCTCAATAGATGCAGAAAAGGCCTTTGACAAAATTCCACAACCTTCATGCTAAAAACTCAATAAATTAGGTATTGATGGGATGTATCTCAAAATAATAAGAGCTATCTATGTCAAACCCACAGCCAATATCATACTGAATGGGCAAAAACTGGAAGCAATCCCTTTGAAAACTGGCACAAGACAGGGATGCCCTCTC
>NW_026664062.1:0-1935 GCF_009828535.3 Hylobates moloch | reverse complement strand
AAAAAAAAAAAAAAAAAAAAGAAAGAAAGAAAGAAAAAGAAAGAAAGAAATAATACTTTCAATAGGCAGGTTTCTTAATTTTACTATCTGGTACTACTGAATCAAAAATTGGTGGTGGCAATTAGATTTTGGTGGCCCAGCACTTTGGGAGGCCGAGGCGGGTGGATCACGAGGTCAGGAGATCGAGACCACAGTGAAACCCCGTCTCTAGTAAAAATACAAAAAATTAGCCGGGCGTGGTGGCGGGCGCCTGTAGTCCCAGCTACTCGGAGAGGCTGAGGCAGGAGAATGGCGTGAACCCGGGAGGCGGAGCTTGCAGTGAGCCGAGATCGCGCCACTGCACTCCAGCCTGGGTGACAGAGCGAGACTCCGTCACAAAAAAAAAAAAAAAAAAAAAGAAGGAAGAGGCTTTATTCAGCCAGGAGCATCAGGAGACTCGTGTCTCAAAAGCGAGCTCCCTGAGAGAGAAATTCCAGTCCCTTTTAAGGGCTTACAACTCTAAAGGTGTCCACTTGAAACGGCCATGATTGACTGAGCAAGCATGGGGTACGTAACTGAGGCTGTATGCATCAGTAATCAGGACAGAACAGAACAGAAAATTTCACAATGCCTCCTCATACAATGCCTGAAATTTATAGATAATACAAGCAGTTAGGTCAGGAGTTGATTTTTAACTACCAGCCCTGGGGAGTGGCCAGGAGCTGTCTAACTATTGATCTCATTTCTGCCTTTCTTTAGCTTTTGCTTCCTCTTTTCTGAGGCATGAGACAAGGAGAAAGGTGGTCTCCTTCCTTACAGTGTCCGGGGTTTAGTCTTTCCTGTCTTCTCACTGGAAATATTTACAAACAGAAAACAAATCTTTTCAATAGTGTTATCCAATGCTTTTTTAAAAAGGATTAATTGAAGAACATGGGGTACCCTTGAGGGCATATGTGAAAAATGCCACGGAAAATCAGTCCCCTGTGTGGTATGAAAATAATTATGTGGCAGGCAAATAAACTGAGGAGGCTGTAGTCCTCAAATTGCTACTTCTAAAATAAAATAATCTAAACTCAAGGACATTTTTTGGTTAATTACTACATTATGGGTAGGGCCGGGTGTGGCGGCTCACGCCTGTAATCCTACCATTTTGGGAGGCCGAGGCAGGTGAATCACGAGGTCAGGAGATCAAGACCATCCTGGCTAACACGGTGAAACCCCATCGCTACGAAAAATACACACAAAAAATTAGCCAGGCATGGTGGCATGCACCTGTAGTCCCAGCTACTCGGGAGGCTGAGGCAGGAGAATCGCTTGAACCCGGGAGGCGGAGGTTGCAGTGAGCCAAGATCACGCCATTACACTCCAGCCTGGGCTACACAGTGAGACTCCGTCTCAAAAAAAAAAAAAAAAAAAAAAGTTTTACATTAGGGGAAACAAAATTCAGGCTTAAGCAACTATAAACTGTCAATTAAGCTCTGATTACCTAACCAGGAAATTTCCACCTTAATTGTACATAACCATACCTGAGCAATTATTGAATATAGTTTTCTTCATCATGCAAGCTATAAATGTCTTTCCTTCAAGCCCCTCCCATGGACCACAAACTACAAACTATAGCTGGGTGCTCCACAATTTTTTTTTTTTTTTTTTTTTTTGAGACGGAGTCTTGCTCTGTCGCCCAAGCTGGAGTGCGTGGCCTCGATCTCGGCTCACTGCAAGCTCCGTCTCCCAGGTTCACGCCATTCTCCTGCCTCAGCCTCTCCGAGTAGCTGGGACTACAGGCGCCCGCCACCACGCCCGGCTAATTTTTTGTATTTTTAGTAGAAACGGGGTTTCACCGTGGTCTCGATCTCCTGATCTCGTGATCCGCCCGCCTCGGCCTCCCAAATTGCTGGGATTACAAGCGTGAGCCACCGCTCCCGGCGAAAACTCTCTTTTCATTGTCTCTCTTTT
>NW_026664061.1:0-1935 GCF_009828535.3 Hylobates moloch | reverse complement strand
TACTCAGAAGCATTCTGTGAAACTTCTTTCTGTTCTGTGCATTCAACAGACAGAGTTGAAGCTGACTTTTGATTGAGCAGTTCTGTAACGCTGTTTCTGAAGAAACTGCAAGGGGACATTCGGAGCACTGAGGGGCGTACAGTGGAAAAAGGAATATCTTCAAATAAAAACTACACAGAAGCATTCTGTGAAATTTCTTTCTGTTCTGTGTATTCAACAAACATAGTTGAAGCTTACTTTTGATTGTGCAGTTCTGAAACACTGTTTCTGAAGAAACTCCAAGGGGACATTCCGAGCAGTAGGGGGCCTATAGTGGAAAAAGGAATATCTTCAAATCAAAACTACACAGAAGCATTCTGTGAAAATTCTTTCTGTTCTGTGCATTCAACAAACAGAGTTGAAGCATACTTTTGATTGAGCAGTTCTGAAACACTGTTTCTGTAGAAACTGCAGGGAGATATTAGGAGCATTAAGGGGCCTATAGTGGAAAAATGAATATCTTCAAACAAAAAATACACAGAAGCATTCTGTGAAACTTCTTTCTGTTCGGTGCATTCAACTAACAGAGTTGAAGCTTACTTTTGATAGACCAGTTCTGAAAAACTATTTCTGTAGAAACTGCAACGGGACAATATGAGTGCTAATGGTCCTACATTGGAAAAAGAAATATCCTCAAATAAAAACTACACAGAAGCATTCTGTGAAACTTCTTTCTGTTCTGTGCATTCAACTCACAGAGTTGAAGCTAACGTTTGATAGAGCAGTTATGAAACACTCTTTCTGTAGAAACTGCAATGGGACATTCAGAGCGCTAAGGTGCCTACAGTGGAAAAAGGAACATCTTCCAATAAAAACTTCTCAGAAGCATTCTGTGAAACTTCTTTCTTTTCTGTGCTTTCAACTAACAGAGTAGAAGCTTGCTTTTGATGGATCAGTTCTGAAACACTCCTTCTGTAGAAACTGCTAGTGGACATTCAGAGCGCAAAGTGGCCTATAGTGGAAAAAGGAATATCTTCAAATAAAAACTACACAGAAGCATTCTGTGAAACTTCTTTCTGTTCTGTGCATTCAACAAACAGATTTGAAGCTTACTTTTGATTGAACAGTTCTGAAACGCTGTTTCTGTATAAACTGCAAGGGGACATTCGGAGCACTGAGGGGCCTACCGTGGAAAAAGGAATATCTTCAAATAAAAACTACACAGAAGCATTCTGTGAAAATTCTTTCTGTTCTGTGCATTCAACAAACAGAGTTGAAGCATACTTTTGATTGAGCAGTTCTGAAACACTGTTTCTGTAGAAACTGCAGGGACATATTCGGAGCACTAAGGGGCCTGTAGTGGAAAAATGAATATCTTCCATCAAAAAATACACAGAAGCATTCTGTGAAACTTGTTTCTGTTCTGTGCATTCAACTAACAGAGTTGAAGCTTACTTTTGATAGAGCAGTTCTGAAACACTCTTTCTGTAGAAACTGCAACGGGACAATCTGAGTGCTAATGGTGCTACATTGGAAAAAGGAATATCCTCAAATAAAAACTACACAGAAGCATTCTGTGAAGCTTCTTTCTGTTCTGTGCATTCAACTCACAGAGTTGAAGCTTACGTTTGATAGAGCAGTTATGAAACACTCTTTCTGTAGAAACTGCAAGGGGACATTCTGAGCGCAAAGGGGCCTACAGTGAAAAAAGGAATATCTTCAAATAAAAACTACTCAGAAACATTATGTGCAACTTCTTTCTTTTCTGTGCATTCAACTAACAGAGATGAAACTTACTTTTGATAGAGCAGTTATGAAACACTATTTCTGTAGAAAATGCAAGGGGACATTGGGAGCGCTAAGGGCCTATAGCGGAAAAAGGAATATCTTCAAATAAAAGCTACACAGAATCATTCTGTGAAACTTCTTTCTGTTCTGTGCATTCAACTAGCAGAG
>NW_026664060.1:0-1936 GCF_009828535.3 Hylobates moloch | reverse complement strand
AGAGGCGATGTGCATCACATCCAGGCCTGGGCCCTAAACTTCCCCTGGTCACCTGACATGACCCCCTTCTTCCTGTTGACTGGGATGGTGACACCCAGATGACCCTGGAAACCACATGTTGATGGTAGCTGAGCAGCCACCAGCCTGGGTCCTTGAGTGATTGCATGGAGCAGAGTCTTCCTGCCAACTGCCATGACCACTCCACATTCCTGTGAGGAGAGAAATGAGTGTTTTCCTCATAAGGTCGTTGAGTTTTAGGTGTTTGTGCGCTGACACAGCTAAGCCTGGCCCAATACACAGGGTGAGGGCAGACTTTCCCCAGAGAAGAGAAAAATGGTGTTGGGAAGAGCAGAGGCAGGAGGGCAGGTGTGGGAGAGTGACTGTCTCCCTGGGGAGGGGTGTGTGGGGTGGGGCCGTGGGCCTGTGAGCAGTTGGGTGGGGGAGCTGGCAGCTGCCTTCTCACTCCCTCTGGAAAGGCAGCCCCAGGGTTCTCTGAGCTGGAGACCCTCAGTCCAGCAGAAAAAGGCAGCCCAGTCCTCTTGCAGAGGAGAGAATACACCCATGCCTGGGGGCTGCCTTTCTCCCCCAGGTTCACGTGGCTGAACAGTGGCTGCGGCCCCTTCAGTCCTGTGTCCTCCCCTCTGCCAGCAACCCCTGAGCTGCTGGGATGGCATGGGATGTGGACCAGGAGCCCCAGCTCTCACCACTCGAGCCCATGGGCCAGAGCCAGCCTGGCTCTGTTCCTAGGTCTGCGGGAGAACTGGAGGGTATGGGAGGCTGAGTCGGGGAAGCTGTCCCCTAATCAGTGGGCTGAGCAGTGGCAATGCTGTAGCCATGGCACCATGCTGACCTCTTTTTGCTTTGGGTTCCTGAGCGGGGCCTTCTACCTGGACTCACACTCGGAGCAGGCTCTCCTTGGGCCCAGTGCCCTGTGTGTCCATTGGTTAGGGAATGGTGGGGGGTGAGGCTGGGCTGAATGAGGACAGATTGCGCCGTGGCAGACATCCCAGCAGCGGCCTCCTGTGTTGGCTGTGGAGGGCTCGCATTTCAGAATTCATAAGCTCCGTCATGCCAAATGCAATTACTTCGATGTAACTGGAGTTATTCTCTCTTTTGCCCCAATATTCTGACTGATGCAGAAAACATAATTTAGTCAATTCTAGGAAAACGCACTCAAGTTCAAAGTAATGTGGTAGAAGGTGTGGGTGTGGGGGCTTTGCAGAAACAAGAGGGAATTAACCATAACTTTAAGAAAATACATTCATTCTGCTTTGCAGGGGGTGCAGAAAGGGGACTGGGGTACTTGGGCTGTGGGGACCACATCAGCTTCTAGCCCCGCTCTAGGATGTGGAAGTCTCTGGAGAAGGGTGGGAAAATACCCCAGGTCCTCCCTGGCCCCATCGCCCACCAGGGCCTCTCTCTGTCTCAACCCAGCCTGAGGCCAGCTGACCAGGGGTGTGGGAAGCCCAGCTCTATGGCTCTGCTCCCCCAGACCCCCAGATCCACAGCAGAGCAGGAAGAGCAGGGCATGGATGGGAGGGCATGAGGGCCACAGGCCCAGGACAGGCATGCGGTCTGCTCTTGGGGGCATTTGCAGGTACACTAAGAAGCTGCAAGAGGGACACACACACACACACACACACACTCACACACACACATACACACACTCACACATAGTCTCACACACACACACACACACCCCTGCCCTCCCATCTCCAGACCTTGTGGTCACAACGACCCTCTTCCTCAGCCTCCTGGCGCTGCTGGGCCTGTCCTGAAGGCTCTTTTGGCCGGAAATGGATGGGCAGGGATCTGAGAGCACCTGCTATCGGGTGAGTCCTGCTTTACTCATGTCAGAGATTTAGACTAAAACAAACACAAAGTGCAACAAAGACCTAAGTGTAAGAGCTAAAGACCTAAGTGTAAGAGCTAAAGA
>NW_026664059.1:0-1936 GCF_009828535.3 Hylobates moloch | reverse complement strand
GCAGAACTGAAAGAAGTTTCACAGAATTCTTCTGTGTAGTTTTCATTTGAAGATATTCCTTTTTCCACTATAGGCCCCTTAACGCTCTGAATGTCCAGCTGCAGATTCCACAGAAAGAGTGTTTCAGAACTGCTCAATCAAACTTAAATTTCAACTCTGTTAGTTGAATGCACAGAACAGAAAGAAGTTTCATAGAATGCTTCTGTGTAGTTTTTATTTGAAGATATTCCTTTTTCCACTGTAGGCCCCTTAGAACTCCGAATGTCCACTTGCAGTTTCTACAGAAAGAGTGTTTTAGAATTGTTCAATCAAAAGTAACGTTCAACTCTGTTAGTTGAATGCCCACATCAGAAAGAATCTTCACAGAATGCTACTGTGTAGTTTTTATTTGAAGATATTCCTTTTTCCACTACACGCCCCTTAGGGCTCCGAATGTCCACTTGTAGTTTCTACCGAAAGAGTTTTTCACAGCTGCTCAATCAAAAGTAAGGTTCAACTCTATTAGTGGAATGCACAAAACAGGAAGAAGTTTCACAGAATGCTTCTGTGTCATTTTTATTTGCAAATATACATTTTTCCACTATAAGCCCCTTAGCGCTTACGAATGTCCACTTGCAGTTTCTACAGAAAGAATTTTTCAGAACTGCTTAATCAAAAGGAAGGTTCAGCTCTGTTAGTTGAAAGCACAGAAAAGAAAGAAGTTTCACAGAATGCTTCTGTGTAGTTTTTATTTGAAGATATTCCTTTTTCCACTACGGACCCCTTAGGGCTCCGAATGTCGACTCGCAGTTTCTACAGAAAAAGTGTTTCACAACTCCTCAATCAAAAGTAAGGTTCAACTGTGTCAGTTGAATGCCCAGTTCATAAAGAAGCTTCACAGAATGCTTCTGTTTAGTTTTTATTTGAAGATATTCCTTTTTCACCATAGGCCTCTTTAGCACTCGGAATGTCCACTTGCAGTTTCTAGAGAAAGAGTGTTTCAGAACTGTTCAATCAAAAATGAGTGCAACTCTGTTAGTTGAATGCACAGAAGAGAAAGTAGTTTCACAGAATTCTTCTGTGTAGTTTTCATTTGAAGATATTCTTTTTTCCACTATAGGCCCCTTAGCGCTCCTAATATTCACTTCCAGTTTCTACAGAAAGAGTGTTTCACAACTCCTCAATCAAAAGTAAGTTTGAACAGTGTTAGTTGAATGCACAGATCAGAAAGAAATTTCACAGAATGCTGCTGTGTCGTTTTAATTTGAAGATATTACTTTTTCCACTATAGGCTCTTTAGCACTCCAAAAGTCCCCTTGCAGTTTCTACAGAAAGAGTGTTTCAGAAGTGCTCAATCAAAAGTAAGCTTCAACGCTGTTTGTTGAAAAAACAGAACAAAAGAAGTTTCACAGAATGCTTCTGTGTAGTTTTTATTTGAAGATATTTCTGCTTCCTCCATAGGCCCTTAGCGCTCTGAATGTCCACTCGCAGTTTCTACAGACAAAGGGTTTCACAACTCCTCAGTCAAAACAAAGGTTCAACTGTGTTAGATGAATGCCCAGATCAGAAAGTAGCTTCACAGAATTCTTCTGTGTCGTTTTTATTTGAAAATATTCCTTTTTCCACTACAGGCCCCTTGGCGCTCAGAATGTCCACTTGCAGTTTCTACAGAAAGAGTGTTTCAGAACTGCTCAATCAAAAGTAAGGTCCAACTCCGTTAGTTGAATGCCCTGAACAGAAAGAAGTTTCACAGAGTGCTTCTGTGTAGTTTCTATTTGAAGATATTCTTTTTCCACTATAGGCCCCTTGGCACTCAGAATGTTCACTTGCAGTTTCTACAGAAAGAGTGTTTCAAAACTCCTCAAGCAAATTGAGTTTCTACAGTGTTAGTTGAATGCACAGATCAGAAAGAAGTTTTCAGAATTCTTCTGTGTCGTTTTTATTTGAAGATATTCCT
>NW_026664058.1:0-1936 GCF_009828535.3 Hylobates moloch | reverse complement strand
TTTCCTTTTTCACCATTGGCCTCAGACCATTCATAAATATCTCTTTGCAGATTCTACAAAAGGACTGCTTGCAAACTGCTCAATGAAAAGCAAAGTTCAACTCTGTGAGATGAAAGCACACATCACAAAGAAGTTTCTCAGAAAGATTCTGACTAGATTTTATGTGACAATATTTAGTTTTTCACAAGCCACAAAGCTCTTCAAATATCCATTTGCAGATTCTTCAAAAACAGTGTTTCCAAACAGCTCAATCAAAAGAAAGTTTGAACTCTGTGAGATGAATGCACACATCACAAAGCTGTTTCTCAGAATACTTCTGTCTAATTTTTATGTGAAGATATTTCCTTTTTCACCATAGACCTCAAAGCGTTCCAAACATCCATTTGCAGATCCTTCAAAAAGAATGTTTCCAAACTGCTCAATGAAAAGTAAGGTTCAACTCTGTGAGATGAAAGCACAACTCACAAAGAAGTTTCTGATAATGCTTCTGTCTAGTTTTTGTGTGAAGATATTTCCTATTTCATCATAGGCCTCAAAGGGCTCAAAAGTATCCTTTTGCAGACTCTACAAAAAGGCTGTTTTCAAACTGCTCCATGGAAATAAAAGTTCAACTCTGTGAGATGAGTGCACACATTAAAAAGAAGTTTCTCCGAATGCTTCTGTCTAATTTTTATGTGAAGATATTTCTTTTTCACAATAGGCATCAAACCATTCAGAAATATCCCTTTGTAGATTTTACAAAAAGACTGTTTCCAAACTGTTCAATCAAAAGAAAGATTCAACACTGTGAGATGAATGCACACATCACAAACAAGTTTCTCAGAAAACTTCTTTCTAGTTTTTATGTGAAGATATTTCCTTTCTAACCATAGGCCTCAAAGCCCTCCAAATATCCATTTGCAGATTTTACAAAAAGACTGTTTACAAACTGGTCAATCAAAAAAGAGTTTCAGCTCTGTGATATGAATGCATGCATTCATATCTGAATATCTGAAGATATTTCCTTTTTCACCATAGGCCTCAAAGTGCTCCAAATGTGCATTTGCAGATTCTACAAAAAGACTGTTTCGAAACTGCTCAATGAAAAGAAATGTTCAACTCTGTGAGATGAAAGCACACATCACAAAGAAGTTTCCCTGAATGTATCTTTCTAGTTTTTTTCTGAAGATATTTCCTTTTTCACTATAGGCCTCCAAGCACTCCAAATATCCATTTGCAGATTCCACAAAAAGACTGTTTACAAACTGCTCAATCAAAAGAATGTTTCAATGTTGTGAGATGAAAGCACTCATCAAAAAGTAGTTTCTCAGAATGCTTCTGTTTAGTTTTTATGTGAAGATATTTCCTTTTTCATCATAGGCCTCAAATCGCTCCAATTATCCATTTGCACGTTCTGGAAAAAGAGTGTTTCCAAACTGTTCAATCAAAAGAAACGTTCAACTCTGTGAGATGAAAGCACTCATTAAAAACTAGTTTCTCAGAAAGCTTCTGTCTAGCTTTTATGTGAAGATATTTCCTATATCACGAAAGGCCTCAATGGGCTCAGAAATATCTGTTTGGGGATTCTACAAAAGGACTATTTCAAAACTGCTCAAGCAAAAGAAAAGTTCAACTCTGTGAGATGAATGCCCACATCATAAAGAAGTTTCTCAGAATGCTTCTGTGTAATTTTTATGTGAAGATATTTCCTACCTCACCATAGGCCTCAAACGGCTCACAATTATCCCTTTGCAGATTCTACAAAAAGACTGTTTCCAAATCTTTAATCAAAGAAATGTTCAACTCTATGAGATGAATGCAAACATCACAAAGAAGATTCTCAGAATGCTTCCGTCTAATTTTTATGTGAAGATATTTCCTTTTTCACCATAGGCCTCAAATCATTCACAAATATCACTGCAGATTTTACAAGAACAGAGTTTCCAGACTGATCAAA
>NW_026664057.1:0-1936 GCF_009828535.3 Hylobates moloch | reverse complement strand
TGTGGCAAAACCCCATCTCTACTAAAAATACAAAAATTAGCCAGGTGTGCTGCTGCGCGCCTATAGTCCCAGCTCACTGCAGCCTCCACCTCCCAAGTTCAAGAGATTCTCCTGCCTCAGCCTCCCAAGTAGCTGGGACTGCAGGCACGCACCCACACCCAGCTAATTTTTGTACTTTTAGTAGAGAAAGGGTTTTGCCTTGTTGGCCAGGCTGGTCTCGAACTCCTGGCCTCAGGTTATCCACCTGCCTCGGCCTCCCAAAGTGCTGGGATTACAGGCATGAGCCATTGCACCTGCCCTTTTGTTTTTTTTTTTCATGTTTGTTGAGTTTTGACATCTAGGTTTTGCTAGCTTCTTAAAGTAATTTAGAAGATATATAAGAATATATATATATAAAATCACCTATTACTAATTGATATTTTAATTACATTTTCTTTAAGGGATGAGGGGAGCCAATGGCTGTAGTTTCTTTTTGTGCCATAGCTCCCCTTCATGTCCTTCCGTAGCAGTTTGTCTGCATTTATATTTTAACATGGGCATCTTCTAGGATTTTTTAAAAAAAATTCTCAGTCTTTTTTTTGGAGAAGGAGTTTTGCCATTTGTAAAGTCACTAAAAATGATCAATTATTTACTAAGCTTGCTTGGCTGTAATAGCTGTGGTCTACTGAAGAGATTAAAACAGGAGAGGAGATCTTTTTTCTTTTCCCCCCCCGAGACGGAGTCTCGCTCTGTCACCCAGGCTGGAGTGCAGTGGCGCATTCTCGGCTCACTGCAAGCTCCGCCTCCCGGGTTCACGCCATTCTCCTGCCTCAGCCTCTCCGAGTAGCTGGGACTACAGGCCCCCGCCACCACGCCCGGCTAATTTTTTGTATTTTTAGTAGAGACAGGGTTTCACCGTGGTCTCGATCTCCTGACCTCGTGATCCTCCCGCCTCAGCCTCCCAAAGTGCTGGGATTACAAGCGTGAGCCACCGCGCCCAGCCGAGAGGAGATCTTTTAGTAACTTTCTTGAAGATTTTAGTTTTGTTTTTAATTTTTTCATCTCCCTTTTAGGATTGTGGTAGCAGATTTTTCTTTTTTCCCCAAGAAGATGTTTTAACTATGTACCTACTGTTAGCTTTTCAGTATCTTATTCTACTTTTTAATATATCTCTATTTTATAAGAGTCATCAAAGTTCTTTCTCTGACTCTTCTGGAGATTCTGAAAGACTTTCTCTCCCAAACACATTCTTTAAAATTCCAACAAGGGTCATTGTGACTTTTGTTTATTCTTTGGATATAAAATTACTCTTCTTTGGGGAGATAAAAAACCTGACTTCCAGATACTTACGGTCTGGCCCCACTATACCTAGCCAATCTTAACATTTTCTTTTACTTTTTTTTTGAGATGAAGTCTTGCTCTTGTCACCCACGCTGGAGTGCAGTGGCGCAATCTTGGCTCACTGCAACCTCCGCCTCCCGGGTTCCAGTGAATCTCCTGCCTCAGCCTCCTGGGTAGCTGGGATTAGAGGCACACGCCACCACGCCTGGCTAATTTTTTATTTTTAGTAGAGACAGGGTTTCACCGTGTTGGCCAGCTGGTCTCGAACTCCTGACCTCAAGTGATCCACCCGCCTCGTCCTCCCAAAGTGCTGGGATTACAGGTGTGAGCCACCACTCCCAGCCCAATCTTAACCATTTTTTATACCCCAGCAAGAAAATTTTATTCTAATCAGCTCATTCTCTTCATTTCTCATCTCTGATTATTTTCCCCCACTTTCTCTCTCCCATCCTTCAGGAGAAATAGTTCTTTATGCTAACTGTATATGAGTTGCTATGGAACATTAAAAAAAAAAAAGGGAATGTGGGTAATATTGTCCTGAATTTACTGGACCTAAGAAAGAATCACTAAACTAGGATGACCTGTTTTCTTTCTTACCCTATTCTGAAACCCACTT
>NW_026664056.1:0-1936 GCF_009828535.3 Hylobates moloch | reverse complement strand
GATCCTGCCATTGGATTTTAAAAACAGTTTCACTGAGATATAATTCATGTATCAGACAGTTCAACCATTTAACATGTGCAACTCAGTATCTGTTAGTATACTCACAGCATTTTCATCACCCTGAAAAGCAACGCCACATCTCCTAGGCATGACTGCAACCTTCCTCCATGTCCCTCCACCTGCCCCTGTTGTAGGCAACCACCATCTACATTTGTCTCCATAGGTTTGCCTGTTCTGCATATTTCATATATATAGAATTAGACAATATGTAGTCTTTTGTGACTGGCTTTTTCACTTAGCATAATGTTTTCAGAATTCATGCATGTTTTAGCACACATTGGTAGTTTATTTCTTCTTATAGTTAAGTGATATTCTATTGCATGGCTATACTGGTTTTCCATTCATTCATCAGTTGATGGATCTTTAGATTAGTTTCTACTTTTTAGCTATTATGAAAAATGCTGCTGCAAACATTCACTTACACGTTATTATGTGGACACGTGTTTTTATTTCCCTGCCATTGGACTTTATCCTCAGAGTTAATTGGGCAGGTTTCAGCACTTGTCTTGCTCGTGCTATCCTTTCTGCCTTCTCAGTTTCTGTTCATCCAGCCTCATTCATTCAGACCTGGCAGACAATTTATTTGTTTTCATGAAGCTTTCTCTGACTGTTCTGACTCTCATTGACCTTGTGTGTTAGGAATTGTTGTCTAGTCTGTGCAGAAAAACTTAGTCCTTAATTTTTCATGGCTTTTATATTTTTTATTGAAATCCATAATGAGACATTTTTTATAATATAAATTTATAATGAGAAATTTATAATGAGACAAATTTTATGGAAATTTATAATGAGACATAATTTTGTCTCATTATAAATTTGCTTAATGGGGGAATAACATATAATATGTGTGCCATCTATCCTTGCATACACTGAAAGTATTTTATCTTAGAAGTTTTTAGCATACAATTAAATACTTTATACCATACCAATTATTTCTTCTTTGAGACCTTGACACAGTAAGGTTTATATTCTAAATGTATTTTTAGCAATAAATATCAAATGTAAACCAATTAGTCTAATAGAGGAGAATCGTTCAATCACATGTTTATGTTTTTCTCACTATGAAAAAGAATCTAAATTGGCCTTTTTTCGCTAGGCAGCCAGAATTGTGTTTCTGGACTGCTACCAGTTTGTCAGCTAAACAGTTCTGGCTGCAGCTTGTCTGATGCACCATAGTACAGCCCCTCAATCTGAGTGCTCAGCAGAGTGCTTGTGAAGGCAGCACCACAGCAACAGTTGCTCAGAGGGAACTGATTCAGGAGCCTTTATTTAGCAATAGAGTCCAGGGTTTTTAGCTCAGTGTCTTCAGCCTGTCTCTGCTGGTCATGTCAGTTATGTACTATTCAATCCAGGAGGTGCTATTTACATTGTAGTACATACATAGTCATTGCCTACTGAGTCATACACAGAGAAAAGTAAGTTATAAATTATATGCCCCCCATTTGCTGCAACTCTCAGTGGTGAGAGGAATGATTCAGTGCAGCTATAGGAGACTACTTCCATTGGCATGCCACCTGCCTAACATACACAATTTTGTTAGGATATACAATAAAAGTATTATGCTAATAGCAAATATTTTATGTAGCTCACTATGTTCCACATACTCTTCTAAGTGCTTCATGTTAGTCCCCAGTTAAACACCTGGTTGCGGGAGGTGGCTCATGCCAGTAATCCTAGCATTTTGGGAGGCTGAGGCAGGAGGATCGCTTGAGCTCAGGAGTTTGAGATTAGCCAGAGCAATATAGTGAGACTCTATCTTTAAAAATAAAAATTTTTTTTAAAATACTTAGCTGAGGCATGGTGATGCATGCCTGTAGTCCCAGCTACACTGGGAGGCTGTGGTAGGAGGGTCGCTTGAGCTTGGAATATTGAGGCT
>NW_026664055.1:0-1936 GCF_009828535.3 Hylobates moloch | reverse complement strand
GAACAGCGGATTTTCGTGAGACCACAAATTCAGCTGTCTGATAGTTCCTCTGAAAGTTTTGTCTCAGAGGAGTACCGGGTTGAATGAGGTGTCAGTCTGTCCCTACTGGGGGGGTGCCTCCCAGTTAGGCTGCTCAGGGTTGAGGGACCCACTTTAGGAGTCAGTCTGTCCGTTCTCAGATCTCCAGCTGCGTGCTGGGAGAACCACTACTCTCTTCAAAGCTGT
The DNA here is from genome assembly GCF_009828535.3 of Hylobates moloch. NCBI lineage: Eukaryota > Metazoa > Chordata > Mammalia > Primates > Hylobatidae > Hylobates > Hylobates moloch. The sequence goes on along the minus strand of NW_026664055.1, from coordinate 1,711 downwards.
CAGTCAGACAGGGACATTTAAGTCTGTGGAGGTTCTTGCTCAGTTTTTGTTTGTCTGTGCCCTGCCCCCAGAGGTGGAGCCTACAGAGGCAAGCAGGCCTCCTTGAGCTGTGGTGGGCTCCACCCAGTTTGAGCTTCCTGGCTGCTTTGTTTACCTAAGCAAGCCTGGGCAATGGCGGGTGCCCCTCCCCCAGCCTCGCTGCCGCCTTGCAGCTTGATCTCAGACTGCTGTCCTAGCAATCAGCGAGACTCCGTGGGCATAGGACCCTCCGAGCCAGGTGCAGGACACAATCTCCTAGTGTGCCGCTTTCCAGCCCCTTTGGAAAAGCGCAGTATTAGGATGGGACTGACCCAATATTCCAGGTGCTGTCTGTTTCCCCTTTCTTTGACTAGGAAAGGGAACTCCCTGACCCCTTGCGCTTCCCGAGTGAGGCAATGCCTCGCCCTGCTTCGTCTCGTGCACAGTGCGCTTCACCGACTGTCCTGCACCCACTGTTAGGCACTCCCTAGTGAGATGAAACCGGTACCTCAAGCAGAAATGCAGAAATCACCCATCTTCTGTGTTGCTGGGGCTGGGAGCTGGAGACCGGAGCTGTTCCTATTAGGCCATCTTGGCTCCCTATCTTCTGTCTTACTCAGGGTATTTCCCATGTTGAATACTGGTTAGGCTCAGTCCCTCAAACTAGAGATTTCTCACCTATCCTTCCCAAGAGGTTTAACCCCTACCCTGGAGGTTCCTTGCAATCCTCTCCTTCTGCTTCGTCCACTCTGGCTGCTTTCCCAGAGGAAATTAGGCTCCCCTTAGCATCAGCGGGACTGTATAAACCCCAACATCAGGATCCCTACAAGAGGGCCACCATAAGCCATATGAGGTGACCACAGAATTGCAGATTGGACTCACTCACTCTGCATGGCAGTAGTGCTTGTTACCTTTCACACCTTTAACCTCCAGAATATCCTGACCACCAAGGAAATACTGTTGCCCTTGTGACTTTTTTTACCTTGGTCTGTGCATAGAGTTACCTGGTCATCACGGTACTTGCAGGCCTTCTCCTTCCACATTGCTGAGAGCCTGGATTTATTCTTCACAATGGGTAATCTCAATCTCCCATCCCTGGGGCCACAACAGTGGGGCAGTGGGGTGTGCCTCCCCTAGATGGGGTGACCAAAGACCCCTTCCCAAAGGAGAATGGGAATCCTGGACGAGCCCCCAGAAAATTGTTAGAAATAAAGCTCAGAGTCAGAAGGAAAATGAACCCTTGAACAAAGGATTTCTCAGCAAGGCAATTTTCACTTCTGCAGAAGGGTGCTACCCATAAGCCTGATTTCCATGAGAGCACCCAGAACAAAGGAAAGCAGGGGTTTTTATTCCTAAGGCAAGATGTTTCTACTATTGTGTCCTATCTCCATTGGCTGGAACTGGACCACACAATCTAAACTCATCTCAGTTGGCTAAAACTTAAACTTTCCCAAATAAGGTAAAGGTGCAATGGGGAACAAAGGAAAGGGGGGGGTCACTTTTGGGAAACCAGGAAGACAGTAATATTTCCAAATAAGGAAAGAGCATAGGCTGCAAGCTGGGACATATCTGGGCATGTCCAGGCAGATCCAGGCAGACTAGGGGACAAAGGAGTTAGGCATTGGTTCAAGTACAAGAACATAGAGTGTGTTTATTTCTTTAGTGTATGTAACAACTCCTTGGGGGCACAATA
>NW_026664054.1:0-1936 GCF_009828535.3 Hylobates moloch | reverse complement strand
TTCCATTCCTTTGCATTCCGTTCCATTCCATTCCATTCCATTCCATTATTCTTCTTCACTGCATTCCATTCTATTCCATTCCATTCAACTCCATTCCACTCCATTCCACTCCACTCCTCTCCAGTCCACTTCCCTCCACTGCACTCCACTCCATTCCATTTAATTCTTTCTTTTGACAGGATCTCACTCTGTCTCCCAGGCTGGAGTGCAGTGGCAGATACTCAGCTCACATTTCATTTTACAACTCCATTCCATTCCATTCCATTCCACTCCATTCCATTCCATTCCATTCTACTCCTCTCCACTCCATTCCAAGCAACTCCAATCCACTCCAATCCATCCCATTCCCTCACATTCCATTCCACTCCCTTGCACTCCACTCCACTCCACGCAACTCCATTCCATTCCAATCTATTCCATCCAATTCCAGTCCACTCCATTTCTCTCCACTCCTTTCCACTCCACTCAAATCTGCTCCATTCCTCTATACTCCACTCCACTCCATTCCATTCCATTCCATTCCATTCCATTCCATTCCTTTCTTTCAACAAGATCTCACTTTGTCACCCAGGCTGGAGTGCAGTGGCACAATCTCAGCTCACATTTCATTTCACCATTCCATTCCATTACCTTCCACTCCACTCCCATCCACTCCACTTCAATCCACTCCACTCCATTATATTCCAATCCATTCCACACCATTACATTCCAATCCATTCCACACCCCTCCACTCAACTCCACTCCATGGCATTCCATCCTGTTCCATTCCAATCCATTCCACTCCACTCCACTCCAGTCCATTCCATATCATCCCATTCGATTCCACCTCATACCATTCCACTCCACTGCACTCCACTTCACTCCACTACATTCCATTCCATTCAATTCCATTCCACTCCATTCGTTTCTATTCCTTTCTTTCAACATAATCTCACTGGGTCACCCAGGCTGGAGTGCACTGGCACAATCTTAGCTCACAATTCATATCACCATTCCATTCCATTCCACGCTGTTCCATTCCATTCCATTCCACCCTACTCCACTCCATTTCATTCCATACAGTTCCATTCCATTCCACTTCACTCCACTCCACTCCACTCCATCCAATTCCATCCCATTCCATTCCACTCCATTCCCCTCCATTCAACTCTGCTCCACTCCACTCCATTCCATTCCATCGCATTCCATTCCACTCCACTCCAATCCACTGGACTACATTCCATTCCATTCCATTCCATTGCATTCCATTCCATTCCTTTCCATTCTGATCCATTCCGTTCCATTCCGTTCCATTCTCTTCCATTCCGCTCCATTCCATTCCTTTCCGCTCCATTCCGTTCTATTCCATTCCATTCCATTCCGCTCCATTCCATTCCATTCCATTCCATACCATTCCACTCCATTCCATTGCATTCCATTCCATTCCATTCTGCTCCATTCCATTCCATTCCATTCCACTCCACTCCATTCCATTCCATTCCACTCTATTCCACTCCACTCCATTCCATTCCTTTCCTTTCCACTCCATTCCATTCCTTTCCATTCCACTCCATTCCATTGTGCTCCATTCCACTCTACTCCATTCCATTCCACTCTGTTCCATCGCATTCCGTTCCATTCCACTTCATTCCACTCCTTTCGTTTTATTTGTAAGGATCTCACAGTGTAAACAAGACTGGAGTGCAGTGGCATATCTCAGCTCATATTTCATCTCAACCTTCCATTCAATTTGATTCCATTCCATTCCATTCCATTCCATTCCATTCCATTCCATTCCATTCCATTCCATTCCATTCCATTTCATTCCATTTCATTCCATTCCATTCCATTTCATTCCATTCCATTCCATTTCTTTCCATTCCATTCCGTTCCATTGCATTCCGTTCCATTCCATTCCATTCCATTCCATTCCATTCCATTCCATTCCATTCCATT
>NW_026664053.1:0-1936 GCF_009828535.3 Hylobates moloch | reverse complement strand
GGAGCTGGGCAGGCTCAGATGAGGTGGGTGTTCCCAGGCCAGATACTCTCTGCCCAGCTCTCACCCCTCAGCTGGCGCAGGGCCAGGGGCCTGGATCAGGGGTTCGCTCCAGCTGCCTGCTATCTGGTTGCCTGCGGCGGGCACGGGGCGAGGGTGTGCAGGAGAGCCGGGTCTTGGCGGCTTTGTGCTCCTACCCTGGGTTTCAAAGGCGCTGCCTCCCTTGTTCCTTGTTCATTCACAAAATCCGTGAGCGCCCTGGCATGTGGGACACAGATGAAGGGGCCGGGGGAGGGTCTGCCACTGGGCCAGGGCACCAGGAGTGTCCCCACGTGCCATTCGGCCGAGTCCTTGGCAGGCGGAGGCTCTGCTCAGAAATGGAGAAACCCGGGAGGGGGAAGCCCTGCTTGGAAACGGAGAAACTGAGCCTTGGGACATTTGCTGCCTCGCTCACTGTCAGAGCCGCCTCCATCCCGAGACAGGCCTGGGCACCTGACAACCGTGCAGGACCGTGACGTAAAATACGCCAGGAAATCGGGTGGAGGAAACTCAGACTTGAGGGAATCGGGCCGGCAGAGCTGGGTGGGGAGAGGGTGCTGGTGCAGGCAGGGACTCTCTAGGTGCTGGTTTTAGGGGCAGGGCTGCCTGGGAAGTCACCTGAGATGAGAGGTAGAGAGGCCAGGGGGACTTGAAGAAGCCCAGGGTGCTGGGAGAACCTGGGGGCCAAGCAGAGGAGGTGCCTGGGGGCCGGGCCAGGTGGGCACAATCCCACAGCTGCCCAGACCCTCCTCATCTGCCCCACCCCAGAGCCCACCTGCATCCGCCACAGCTGGCCTGGCTTTCCGCCCGACACCTGCGAGGTCAGGGGACCCCTGCTGGAAGCCACACCCCGCTCTGCCCGCCTCCCACCTCCTCAATCCCCCTGCCTGAGCTCCTGCCAGCCCTCACGGCGCCCTCCTCACCTCCACTCATTAGAGCCCTGCCCTGCAGCCCAGACTCGGCTAGAGGCACCCCAGGAAGCCCCTGTGGGAAGCAAGCCCTGGCGTCGGTCCTCACCCCACCCCTCAGGGGAGCCACAGGCCCAGCTCCTGGGTGTGTCCCTCCGGGTGGGGGCCTGGGGTCACGGGCTGGCCTGGAGCCAGGGGAGCTGCCTGGCTGTGGGAGAAAGGCAAACACCCTTTTGTCTGTGGCCGCCTCTTCTACTCGGGGAACTCTGGGGACAAAGCCGGTGGGCCAAGGAGCCCCCGCTGTCTAGACAGCCCCGCCCCACGAGGCAGGCAGGGGAGGGGACGCCCTGAGCAAACAAGCAGGTACCAAGTGTCCCTAGACTGCAGGGCCAGGCCAGGGTGGGCGAGCGACGAGGCCCGTTGGAGTGGGAGGGGGGGCGGGACGCTGTCTCTCAGGGACCCTGGGCCACAACTGGGGTTTCTCCCTGGTCTCTCTCCTTCCTTTCTGCTGGCCACCACCTCCAGGAAGCCAGCTGGACCTGACCCTCCCTCCCGAGGGCTCTAGGAACCCACCTCCCAGGTCCAGCTATGCACCAGCCTGTCCTCCTGACCCTCACTGGCCTCAGGGATCCCCCAGTAAGGGGGCAGTGATGGGGACTCACCTGTGGGGCTTGAGTGAGCCGTGCTCAAGACAAGGGGCAGAGCCAGGTGGCGCAGGCGACGCTATGGTCCCCAGCTGCGTGGCGGCTCTCTCCAGGTGTGTGGGCCTCCTGGTCCCTTCATGGTGTCCGGTGTCACCATGCACAGTTCAGACCCCCGCTGCAGTCCCCAGGGACCCACAGCTGCACCTGCCCTTTCCTCTTGCTTCTCACTGTGCCCCAGCCCCCTGGCAGCTGCTCACCAGCCTTCATGTCCTCACTGATGCCTGCCCTACACCAGGACCACCCTGTGTCCCCCAGCTGTGCCCAGACCTGATGGAAATTCTCAGCAGC
>NW_026664052.1:0-1937 GCF_009828535.3 Hylobates moloch | reverse complement strand
TTTGACAGTGATAACCACACTGTCCCCCCTCCCATGTTTGTTTGTTTTAAGGCTGCAACGCAATGGCTTGCCTATGTGTGTAGGGCTTTGGGGGCTTTCTCTAGGTCACATGACTTTGACCTTCAATGCCGTCATCCCCTAGGAGTTACTCTTTCTTGTCCCCCTTCTCCATCTTGCACCCTCCTGTCCTGCTGCAGCCTGGACTCCGCATCTGGGTCCTGCCAGCTGCGATATTGGGAAGTGGGCCTCTCCCACCCTTCCCCAGCCTCTCCCCTCTGTGTCTGCACATCTGTCTCTCAAGCTGGTTATGAGAAGCTTTTCCAAGCACACAATGCCCTGCACAAGGCGTCCAGAGAAATAAGCCAGGTCAATATTGAGGAAATGGAAGAGGGTGCTAGAGCCCCTGGGGGTGGACGGGACCCAGTCATTTGGTTTTTCCCCTTTTGTAGGCACATTCCCTGAGCAACTGTGTGTACTCGAGAACATGCTGCCCCTCCACATTTCACTTCTCAACGTTCTTCCATAGAGAGTTTTTGTTTCACAAAACAAAACACTTCTGGTCCTGTAAATACAGAGATTTTCACAAATAATTGAGCATTCCCACCTCATTGCTAGACAGGTGGAGGTATTTATGACAAGGGCGCCTGGTGCCTGGTGAGCAGGTGCATGGCCTGTGAGCAGCTCAATGAGACAGGTTCCAGAGAGGTAGGATGCATGCCCACAGGTGTGGGATGGGATGGCCAGCCAGACAGCGCACCCTCTGGCTCTAGGCCGCCTGACCCAGCTGCCTAATGCCTGCAGCCACATACAAATATGCCCAGAGCAGCCAAGGCAACTTTACAAGGTGCCTGGGACTGTGTATCTCTCAAGACTAAGGGAGAAAATGTTCACTGTACTCATGACACCAGGAAAAGTGTGGGAAAGCTTTCATTAGGCAGAAAGGGAGTTGAAATAACATGAAAGTGTAGAAAGACTTTATTTCTTCTGTGTTACCCACGTGGAAACATGAAGATGTTGCTTCCCATCCCTGCAACTCTGAGACCCCATATGAAGAAATGTATGTGCAATTTCATGAAGAGCTTTATGTGATCCTGGTGAAATCAACATACTTGTTTGTTAATGGGGATTGAGAGCCTTTGGAGTTTAGCCAATATGAACTCAAGCTAGGGCCTGTCATCCTTCCTCATCCCTCAAGAGAGGAAGTCATATATTAAGAAGGTGAGCTCAGAAGACATCAGAGGGGAGGACCCCTCCGCCCTGACCACCCACAGGGACCCTCCCAGGCTTTCTGTGTTGAACAGTGATAGCAGGGGCAGGCAGAGGGAACTTTGCCAGCCATGCTTCCATGGGCCACTCCTGCCCTGCCTCTTCCTCTCCAGCTGAGTTGATCCCCCAGGTTTGGCATCAGTCAGGGGCTCCTCACCCTAGTGAAGGGAGAAAAGGGACACAGCCCTTGATCATGCAGGTGGGCTGAGTTGCAGGTGGGCTGCTTTTTTAAATTTTAGATTCAGTGGGTACATGTGCATGATCATTACATGGGTATATTGTATACTGGTGGAGACTGGGCTTCTAGTGTACCCATCACCCAGATACCAAACATTATTTCCAATAGGTAGTCTTTCAACCCTCATCCCCCTCCCACCCTCTCCCTAGCATCTCTTATTTCCATCCATATGTCCATGCGTACCCATTGTTTAGTTCCCACTCATAAGTGAGAACGTGCAGTATTTGATTTTCTGTTTCTGAGTTAGTTCACTTAGGATAATGGCCTCCACCTCCATCACATTGCTGCAAAGAACATGATTTCATTTTTTACAGATGCATAGTATTTCATAGTGTATATATACTACATTTTATTTATCTGGTCAACCATTGGTTCCATGACTTTGTTATTGTGAATATTGCTGAGATAAACATACTAGTACAGGTGTCTTTTT
>NW_026664051.1:0-1937 GCF_009828535.3 Hylobates moloch | reverse complement strand
AAAAAGACACCTGTACTAGTATGTTTATCTCAGCAATATTCACAATAACAAAGTCATGGAACCAATGGTTGACCAGATAAATAAAATGTAGTATATATACACTATGAAATACTATGCATCTGTAAAAAATGAAATCATGTTCTTTGCAGCAATGTGATGGAGGTGGAGGCCATTATCCTAAGTGAACTAACTCAGAAACAGAAAATCAAATACTGCACGTTCTCACTTATGAGTGGGAACTAAACAATGGGTACGCATGGACATATGGATGGAAATAAGAGATGCTAGGGAGAGGGTGGGAGGGGGATGAGGGTTGAAAGACTACCTATTGGAAATAATGTTTGGTATCTGGGTGATGGGTACACTAGAAGCCCAGTCTCCACCAGTATACAATATACCCATGTAATGATCATGCACATGTACCCACTGAATCTAAAATTTAAAAAAGCAGCCCACCTGCAACTCAGCCCACCTGCATGATCAAGGGCTGTGTCCCTTTTCTCCCTTCACTAGGGTGAGGAGCCCCTGACTGATGCCAAACCTGGGGGATCAACTCAGCTGGAGAGGAAGAGGCAGGGCAGGAGTGGCCCATGGAAGCATGGCTGGCAAAGTTCCCTCTGCCTGCCCCTGCTATCACTGTTCAACACAGAAAGCCTGGGAGGGTCCCTGTGGGTGGTCAGGGCGGAGGGGTCCTCCCCTCTGATGTCTTCTGAGCTCACCTTCTTAATATATGACTTCCTCTCTTGAGGGATGAGGAAGGATGACAGGCCCTAGCTTGAGTTCATATTGGCTAAACTCCAAAGGCTCTCAATCCCCATTAACAAACAAGTATGTTGATTTCACCAGGATCACATAAAGCTCTTCATGAAATTGCACATACATTTCTTCATATGGGGTCTCAGAGTTGCAGGGATGGGAAGCAACATCTTCATGTTTCCACGTGGGTAACACAGAAGAAATAAAGTCTTTCTACACTTTCATGTTATTTCAACTCCCTTTCTGCCTAATGAAAGCTTTCCCACACTTTTCCTGGTGTCATGAGTACAGTGAACATTTTCTCCCTTAGTCTTGAGAGATACACAGTCCCAGGCACCTTGTAAAGTTGCCTTGGCTGCTCTGGGCATATTTGTATGTGGCTGCAGGCATTAGGCAGCTGGGTCAGGCGGCCTAGAGCCAGAGGGTGCGCTGTCTGGCTGGCCATCCCATCCCACACCTGTGGGCATGCATCCTACCTCTCTGGAACCTGTCTCATTGAGCTGCTCACAGGCCATGCACCTGCTCACCAGGCACCAGGCGCCCTTGTCATAAATACCTCCACCTGTCTAGCAATGAGGTGGGAATGCTCAATTATTTGTGAAAATCTCTGTATTTACAGGACCAGAAGTGTTTTGTTTTGTGAAACAAAAACTCTCTATGGAAGAACGTTGAGAAGTGAAATGTGGAGGGGCAGCATGTTCTCGAGTACACACAGTTGCTCAGGGAATGTGCCTACAAAAGGGGAAAAACCAAATGACTGGGTCCCGTCCACCCCCAGGGGCTCTAGCACCCTCTTCCATTTCCTCAATATTGACCTGGCTTATTTCTCTGGACGCCTTGTGCAGGGCATTGTGTGCTTGGAAAAGCTTCTCATAACCAGCTTGAGAGACAGATGTGCAGACACAGAGGGGAGAGGCTGGGGAAGGGTGGGAGAGGCCCACTTCCCAATATCGCAGCTGGCAGGACCCAGATGCGGAGTCCAGGCTGCAGCAGGACAGGAGGGTGCAAGATGGAGAAGGGGGACAAGAAAGAGTAACTCCTAGGGGATGACGGCATTGAAGGTCAAAGTCATGCGACCTAGAGAAAGCCCCCAAAGCCCTACACACATAGGCAAGCCATTGCGTTGCAGCCTTAAAACAAACAAACATGGGAGGGGGGACAGTGTGGTTATCACTGTCAAA
>NW_026664050.1:0-1937 GCF_009828535.3 Hylobates moloch | reverse complement strand
TTGTAGACACTGCAATTGGACATTCAAAGCGCTACGGGGCCTATAGTGGAAAAAGGAATATCTTCAAATAAAAAATACAGAGAAGCATTCTGCGAAACATCTTTCTGTTCTGTGGATTCAACTAACGGAGTAGAAGCTTAGTTTTGATTCAGGAGTTCTGAAACACTCTTTCTGTAGAAACTGCAAATGGACTTTCAGAGTGCTAAGGGGCCTCCACTGTAAAAAGGAATATCTTCAAATAAAAACCACACAGAAGCATTCTGTGAAACTTCTTTCTGTTCTGTGCATTCAACTAACGGACTTGACCATTACTTTTGATTGAGCAGTTCTGAAACACTCTTTCTGTAGAAACTGCAAGCAGACACTCGGAGGGCTAAGGGACCTATAGTGGAAAAAGGAATATGTTCAAATAAAAACTAGACAGAAATATTCTGCGAAACTCCTTCCCGTTCTGTGCATTCAACTAATAGAGTTTAACCTTTCTTTTGAATAATCAGTTCTGAAAGACTCATTCTGTTGAAACTGCATGTGGACGTAAGGACCGCTAAGGGACCTATAGTGGAAAAAGGAATATCTTCAAATAAAAACTACACAGAAGCATTCTGTGAAACTTCTTTGTGTTCTGTGCATTCAACTAATAGAGTTTAACCTTTCTTTTGAATAATCAGTTCTGAAAGACTCTTTCTGTTGAAACTGCATGTGGACGTATGGAGCGCTAAGGGGCCTATAGTGGAAAAAGGAATATCTTCAAATACAAACTACACAGAAGCATTCTGTAAAACTTCTTTGTGTTCTGTGCATTCAACTAACAGAGTTGAACCTTTCTTTTGATTGAGCAATTCTGAAACACTCTTTCTGTAGAAACCGCAAAAGGTCTTTCGGAAGCCTAAGGGGCCTCTAGTGGAAAAAGTAATATTTTCAAATAAAAACTACACAGAAGCATTCTGTGCAACTTCTTTCCGTTCTCTGTATTCAACTAACAGTTATGAAACTTACTGTTGATTTAGCAGTTCTGAAACACTCTTTCTGTAGAAACTGCCAGTGGACATTCTGAGCGCTAAGGGGCCTATAGTGGAATAAGGAATGTCTTCAAATAAAAACGACACAGAAGCATTCTGCGAATCTTCTCTCTTTTCTGTACATTCAACTAAGAGAGTAGAAACTTAATTTTGATTGAGCAGTTCTGAAACCCTCTTCTGTAGAAACTGCAAGTGCACCATCTAAGCGCTAAGTGGAGAAAGGAATATCTTCAAATAAAATCTACACAGAAGCATTCTGTGAAAATGCTTTCTGTTCTGTGCATTCAACTAACAGAGTTGAAGCTTCCTTTTGATTTACCAGTTCTGAAACACATTTCCTATAGAAACTGAAAGTGGATGTTCGGAGCGCTAACGGCCTTATAGTGGAAAAAGGAATATATTCACATAAAAACAACACAGAAGCATTCTGTGAGACTACTTTCTGTTCTGTGCATTCAACTATCAGAGTTCTACCTTACTTTTGATTGAGCAGTTCTGAAACACTCTTTCTGTAGAAACTGCAAGTGGACTTTCGGAGCGCTAAGGGCCTCCAGTGGAAAAAGGAATGCCTTCAAATAAAAACTACACAGAAGCATTCTGTGAAACAACTTTCTGTTCTGTGCATTCAACTAACAGAGTAGAAGCTTACTTTTGATGGAGGAGTTCTGAAACACTCTTTCTGTAGGAACTGCAACTGGACATTTGGAGCGCTAAGGGGCCTATTGTGGCAAAAGGAATATATTCAAATTAAAACTACACAGAAGCATTCTGTGAAATTCCTTTCTGTTCTGTGCATTCAACTAATAGATTTGAAACTTACCCTTGATTGAGCAGTTCTGAAACACACTTTCTGTAGAATCTGCGAGTGGACACTCAGAGCTCTAAGGGGCCTGTAGTGCAAAAAGGAATATCTTCGAA
>NW_026664049.1:0-1937 GCF_009828535.3 Hylobates moloch | reverse complement strand
GACCTTAAGGCCACTCAATGACCAAAAAAATTTAAGTGCTGACATACGAAGGCAGAATTCTGCAGCAGGAGTTACAGCTCCTATTTTCTCCTCCTTTCCTTGTTTTTCTTTTTCTTTCTTTTTTTTTTTTTTTGTTTTTGTTTTGAGACAAGTTCTCACTCTGTCACCCAGGCTGCAGTGCAGTGGCATGATGTCAGCTCACTGCAACCTCTGCCTCCCAGATTCAAGTGATTCTGCCTCAGCCTCCCAAGTAGCTGGGATTACAAGCACACGCCACCATGCCTGGCTAATTTTTTTGTATTTTTAGTAGAGACGGGGTTTTACCTTGTTGGCCAGGCTGGTCTTGGACTCCCAACCTCAGATAATGCACCCACCTTGGCCTCCCAAAGTGTCTCCTCCTTTCCTTCTTTCAGTTGATCACACTCATCTCAGTGAAACAGGGCCGACTGGATAAATTGCAAGCTCTCTGCTGTCTGGCATAACGTTTGCTGATTGTTGGTTGCATCAAGTAGAAAAAAAAAGAAAAGAGGTTGAATTTGGATGTCAGGGTTTAAGTTTTAACTCAGCCACCATTGGCTTATTTCATTGAGTTAAAAAATTGAAATAGAGGGCCAGGTGTGGTGGTTCATGCCTGTAATACCAGCACTTTGGGAGGCCGAGGCAGGTGAATCATCCGAGGTCAGGAGTTTGAGACCAGCCTGGCCAACATGGTGAAACCCCATCTCTACTAAAAATACAAAAATTAGCCAGGTGTGGTGGTGGGAACGTGTAATCCCAGGTACTCAGGAGGCTGAGGCAGGAGAATTGCTTGAACCTGGGAGGCAGTGGTTGCTGTGAGCCAAGATCTCACCACTGCACTTGAGCCTGGGCAACAGAGCAAGACTCCATTTCAAAAAAAAAAAAAAGAAAGAAGTAGAATAAAAAGAAATATATCAAAATGCATTAAACAGAGTGGAGTTGTTTTGCTTGTGCAACATTTTAGTTATGTAAATGTATAAATCATTGGGTGTACTGGATCATGCTGTCATGTGTGTGTGTGTGTGTGTGTGTGTGTGTGTATATGTGTGTTTTAGATGGAGTCCCGCTCTGTCACCCAGGCTTGCATGCAATGGCGCCATCTCGGCTCACTGCAACCTCCACCTCCATGGTTCAAGTGATTCTCCTGCCTCAGGCTTCCGAGTAGTTGGGATTACAGGCACTGGCCACCATGCCCAGGTAATTTTTGTATTTTTAGTAGAGATGGGGGTCTATGTTGGCCAGGCTGGTCTCAAACTCCTGACCCCAAGTGATCTGCACACCTCAGCCTCCCGAAGTGCTGGGATTACAAGCACGAGCCACCACACCTTGCCTCAAGTGTGTTTTTTATTGTGACTTACTACCAGGAATATTGGAAAACCACTATCCCAAGAAATCCAGGGGTGGAGGAAGGAATTCTTCCAAGTCTTTTTAGATGGGTGCATAGAAGTAGCCACAATTATGAGTTTTTACCGTGTGCCAGGCACTATTCTAAGCACTTGAGAAGTACTAGGTCATTTTATCCCCATGACAACCCTGTGAAGTAGATACTGTATTACCAAATCCATGTGACAGATGAAGAAATGGAGACATGGTTCATTATGAACTGTGGTAACAGCCTAAGCAACATAGTGAGATGCCCCTGTCTCTAAAAAAATTTAAAAAGCCAGGCAGGGTGGTGTGCACCTGTAGTCCCAGCTACTCAGAAGGCTGAAATAGTAGGATCTCTAGAGCCTAGGAGTTGGAGGCTGCAGTGAGCTATGATCACACCACTGCACTCAAGCCTAGGTGACAGAGCCAGTCTAGGCAGTCAGTCTAGGTGACAGAGCCAGACTCCTTCTCTTAAAAAAAAAAAGAATGTGGTAGCAGAATAATGACTTCCAAAGATGCCTGTGTCCTAATGCCTTGAACCTGTGAGTGTT
>NW_026664048.1:0-1937 GCF_009828535.3 Hylobates moloch | reverse complement strand
CTCTGATGGTCCAGCCTGTCTTCAACCACAGGACTCCACGCTGGCCTGGGGTCTGAGTCTCCTGGATTAGTCGCTGTCTAGCTTTGATCAAAACCATGAGCAACTGAAGCAGAATATCAACGTGGAAAATGCTCTGGGTTGTCCCCATGTTGGGAAATTATTGTCCAACAAACGAGTAGCTGTCCAAAGCAGTGCAAGGCAACTAGTGTGCCTCGGAGCTTGTCAGAGGACGCGTTCAAGAGTGCTTTCTGTTTCATTCAGCAAGTCTCACTTCTTTTTTATGTTCTAAATCAGAACATAGAATCACGGGCCAGGCTTGCAAGAAGCAAACCTTAACTTCTATCCACATGTACTTAGCCAGGGCTCATTTGAATGGCCATATGTAGCATCAAAGAGGCTGGAAAGGAGTGTAATGGTGTGACTAGTAGAAAGAGAAGACATGTTTGTTGTTCTTCACCCCATGCATACTAAGGATGTTTTTAGAAAAAACAAACAAACTTTTTTTTGCTCAAGCACAGTTTATGCAACAAAATGCGATTCAAAATCTAATTTCACAAAATAAATCCAGAGGAGAGACTTGAGGGAAAAGGGCAAAGACGTAACTCAATAAAGTCCATAACATCACAGAATAGGGTGATGGTGATGGTTTCTAACCTTGAGAATGTGAGTGAGTTCTTCAGTTTCTAAAATTTATTTATCAGTTTTTGAACCCAAGAAATCAGAATAGATCATAACAGAAAAAAATGACCTAGCTTTCACCTAGACAAGTTAGAAAATGCAGAAGTAGCCTGGCAGAACTACAACCATCTGACCTTTGACAAAACCACAGAAATAATAAAGAAAAGGCTCACTATGCGACGAATGGCACTGGGATACATGACTAGCCATGTGCAGGAGAATTAACACTGCAGCCCTGCTTCTCATCATATGGAAAATTAACTCAAGATCAACCAAAGATTGAAATAGAAGACTTCAAATATAAAAGTCCTAAGAGACAACCTATCAAACACCTTTCTCAACATAGGCTTTTGCAAACCACTTAGACAATTAGTACCCAAAAGAAATGCAACAAAAAACCAAAAGTACAAGTCTGGCCTAAGAAACTACAGACCTGCTGCACAGCAAAGCAACTGCCAACACAGTAAACACACAGCCTACATGATGGGAGAAAATGTTCCCAAACCAAGCATCTGACCAAGTTCTAACAGCCAGAATCTAGAGGACCTTACCTAAATCAAGAAGCAGAAAAATAACCCAAGTAAAAAATGGGCAAATGACACAAACACACTAGTCAAAACAAGACCTAAAAAAGACCAACAGACACGAGAAAATGCTCAACATCACTAATCATCAGAGATGAGGTACCAGTGCCATCACACACCAGTCAGAATGGCCATTTGTCCAAACACAAAACATATTTGTGTAGCAGTAGATAAAAGCGAACACGGCTACACTCTTGGGGTAATGCAAACTAGGTCTCAAACTGCGGAGAGCAGTTTCAAGATTTCTCAACAACAACAAAGAGGGAAAGGAAGCAGAGCTACCCTTCGACCCAGCAATCCAATACAATCTTTGGTTGTATCTACCCAAGGGAAAAATACATGTGTCTATCAAAAAGACACAGACATTTGCATGTTCACAGGAGTGCTACTCACAGGAATAAAGACGTGGACCTGACCTAGATGCCAACAGAAAATCAGATGTGATACCTATGCACCACAGAATACTAAGAAGCCACCAAGGAAAATCAAACACAGAAACAAAATCATGCCCTCAGCAGCAACATAGATGGAACTGCAGGCCACTCTGCTAAGCGAACTCAGGCAAGAACAAAAGACCAAACACCGCAGGTTTTCACTTATAGGCAGAAACTCAACACTGAATACACACGAACATAAAGATGAAATCAACAGATGCTGGGTACTACCAGACAAAAA
>NW_026664047.1:0-1938 GCF_009828535.3 Hylobates moloch | reverse complement strand
AATGGAACATTTATAAAGGGCATAATTTGGAACACTATAAATGAGAATCAAAAGAGAAAGTAAAAGTAAAAGCGAATCTAAACTGTAAAGTGATATACAAACATAAAGATAAAAAACATACAGCTTGGTTTCTTTTTTCTTTCTTTCTTTCTTTTTTTTTTAATGGAGATGGCTGTCTCACTATGTTGCTCAGGCTGGTCTTGAACTCTTAAACTGAAGTGATCCTCCTGCTTTGGCTTCCCATCGTGCTGGGATTACAGGCATGAGCCACCATGCCTGGCCAGCTTTGTTTCTTGCCACTCATAATAGGAAAACCGAAAAGATGCCAATTCCTCAAACTATTTTATTTTCCTTAATGGGGTTTCCCAGGAAGGAATCTTTGAAGTTCTCCTTTTGGGTGCCACTTGCTGACTGAGCGAACCTCAGAGTCCAGCATCTCCTTGGCAAAGAACCCTGTGCCAGTTCTTAGACCTCAGGTAAGCCTAGTGGGCAGAACTGTGAGTTATGCCTGACTGTCTGACCTCGGCTTTACCAGCCACCCTTGCTCAGCTGGGCTACATATTTAACCTCTGGGTGAGTCATTCTCTTAGATTCCACACTGAGACAATCAGCCTCACTATCTACTTCACTCAATAGGTTATGGTCAAGAAGAAGTTGGAATGACAACTGGGAGCAGAGGCTTTTTGTAACACTAAAACACTTTTCCTCTTGACTGGAGTGGCAGGGAGGATCAAGGGGGGTGCAGCGGTGAGCATGCTGGAGCCAGGCCCAAGACTCTTTGGCTGATACCAACTGTGCCTACTATACCTCAATTTTATTGTCTGGAGAAAGAGAATATTTTCAGCTGTGAGTTAATTTTAATAATTATCTCTGACATTTATATGGTAGTTTATAATCTACTTACATAATGTTGATTGGTTTTATTCTCAAAAGAATGCTGAGAGAGAGATAGTTTGATAGTTATTAGTCTCCCATGTTACAACGAAGATACATGGGCTAAGAGAGATTATGCATTGAAGTGCTCAAGTGGTTAAAACACTTCAATAGCTCCCTATTGGCTCCATAATTTAGTCCAAACTTGGCCATCTCCTCAGCTTCAGCCCTAGTCAAACTACCTGTAGTTTCTCTAAGGCAGGAATTCTCAAAGTGTGGTCCTTAGACAAGGAGCCTTGGCATCACCTGAGAACTTGTTAGAAACACAACTACTTGGGCCCTATCCAGTCCCACTGAATCAGAAACTATGAGAGTGAGGCCTTGTAATCTGTGCTTTCACAAATCCTTTAGGAGATTCTGATGCCTGCTGAAGTTAAGCCTTAGAATGCATACAAGGACTCTAAGGCATTCCATTTTCTCGGTCATCTCCAGGCCTTTAACATGCTACTCCACCCACATAAAGGAGCTCCAGCCCTGTCTCAAGCTTTGAGTGCTACACTCATCCCCATACTCTCACAGCTCACTCACCCCAATCTCACACCAGTATCCCTTGAGTGGATTTACTCCTAAGTATCCCAAGTCTGAGAAGTTGTCTCTGGTTTGGTTGATCTCCTATGTGCCCCTAGAGGAACTTGTCCATTCCTCTAGAGAAGATCATTTCTCATGGCTCACTATTAAATTTTCTGTCTCCCTCAATAGGCCATATGCTTCCTGAGGTCAAGCAATATACCTTATTTATTTCTATATCCCCAGGGTCCAGCAGTGTCTGAAACCTAGTAGGTATCTAATAAAAGTTTGCTGAGTGGAGAAATAAATGATTAAATGAATGAATTAAATTAGTCATTGTGGCCAGGAGTGGTGGCTCACACCTGTAATCCCAGCACTTTGGGAGGCCGAGGTGGGCAGAGCACCTGAGGTCAGGAGTTCGAGAGCAGCCTGACCAACATGGAGAAACCCTGTCTCTACTAAAAATACAAAATTATCCGGGCGTGGTGGTGCATGCCT
>NW_026664046.1:0-1938 GCF_009828535.3 Hylobates moloch | reverse complement strand
TTGAGACGGAGTCTTGCTCTGTTGCCAGGCTGGAGTGCAGTGGTGCAATCTCGGCTCACTGCAACCTCCGCCTCCCGGGTTCAAGCAATTCTCCTGCCTCAGCCTGCCGAGTAGCTGGGACTACAGGCACGCACCACCACACCCAGCTAATTTTTCTATTTTTAGTACAGACGGGGTTTCACCCTGTTGGGCCAGGATGGTCTTGATCTCCTGACATCTTGATCTGCCTGCCTCAGCCTCCCAAAGTGCTGGGATAACAGGCATGAGCCACCGCACCCGGCCCTCTTTGTTTTTATGGGTTTGATTATCTTAGATATCTCATATAAGTAGAAACACGAAGTAATTGCCCTTCTGTGACTGATTTATTTTACTTAGCATAACATCCTTCAGGATTATTTATGTTGTAGCACATGGCAGGATTTCATGGCTAAATAATATTACATTCCACTGAATGTATATATATTTTTCTTATTCATCTACTGACAGACATTTAGGTTGTTCTATTATTAATTTTTTTGAGGAACCATCACACTGCTTTCCATAGTGGCTGCCCTATTTCACATTCCCACCAAGAGTTTACAGGTTCTCAATTTCTCAACATCATTGCCCCACTTGTTATCTTTTGATTTTTTAATTACAGTTATCCTAAAAGCATGAGTTAATATCATTGTGGTCTTGATTTGCATTGCTCTTATGATTAGTGACATTAAGGATCTTTTAATCTATTTTTTGGCCATTTGTATGTCTTTGAAGAAATGCCTATTCAACTCCACTGTCCAGGGTTTTTTTTTTTTTTTTCTTTTGCTATTGAGTTGTAGGAGTTCCTGATATATTTGGACATTAATCCTTTGTCAGGAGTATGGTTTGGAAACATTTTCTTCCATTATGTAGGTTGTCTTTTCACTCTGTTGATTGTGTCCTTTCTACATCAAGCTTTTCAGTTTGATGTAGCACCACTTAATTTTGCTTCACCTGCTTGCACTTTTGGCTCATCAGTTAGCAGGTGATGAATGCTGCCAGGACTGCATTCTTTCCGTCAAGCCAGCAGCTTCCCTTCTGGCCCAAGGTGCATCTAGAAATATCATCTAGGAGCTACTGCCTGGAAAGGGGGTCTCATGATTCTGACTGGTGCCCTATCCTGCTATGGCTGAGCTGGTTTCCAAGATGCAAAACAAAGTCCTCCCAACTATTTCTTCTCCTCCCCTTTAGTGGAAGGAAGGGGTGTATTTTAGAGCCATGAGCTGTGCAGCTTGGGGTTAGGGGAGCAGTGATGCCAGCACTTCCTTAGGAACTCCAGCTGAAGGCCGGACGCGGTGGCGCACGCCTGCCATTCCAGCACTTTGGGAGGCCGAGGCAGGTGGATCACCTGAGGTCAGGAGTTCACAACCAGCCTAACATGGTGAAACCCCGTCTCTACCAAATACAAAATAATTAGCCAGGCATGGTGACACGTCTGTAATCTGAGCTACTTGGGAGGCTGAGACAGGAGAATCGCTTGTTCCTGGGAGGCGGAGGTTGCAGTGAGCCGAAGTCGCGCCATTGCACTCCACCCTGGGCAACAAGAGTGAAACTTCGTCTCAAAAAAAAAAAGAAAGAAACTCCAGCTGTTTGCTGGGTAGGTCATGTCCACTGGTTCTGGGCCCAGTTCAGCACTAGGTCTCACCGAAAAGTTGCAGTCCTTGTGGTCTAAACTACTATTCAAATTTACTTAGAGCCCCAGGGCACTTTGTCCTGCTGTGATGAGGCTTGCAGGAACTCATGTTTAGATCACTGGTGTCAGAGGCGTTTGAAGCAGAGCAATTCTGTCTTGAGTAGGAGCTAGGTAAAATGAGGCTGAAACCTACTGGGCTGCATTTCCAGATGGTTAGGCATTCTAAGTCACAGGATGAGATAGGAGGTCGGCACAAGACACAGGTCATAAAGGCCTTGCTGATAAAA
>NW_026664045.1:560-1938 GCF_009828535.3 Hylobates moloch | reverse complement strand
AAAAAAAAAAAAAAGAAAGAAATTAGTAAACATAAGGGCAGCACAAAGGAAAGTTTTGGTGGACCTGAAGCTTCTTTTCTTTTCTTTTTTCCTTGCCCATTTTGTAAAAGGTATTCTGCCTATACCCATTCTAAAATATCCACATTCCTTTACAGTTAGTGTAGGGCAAGCTATTACTGAATAACAGCCTCTGCTTTTTGCTCATTTCTGTGGCTTCAGTATAAAGATTCTAACATTGTTGCTTTACCGTCGACCCCTTGGTCAATGTGCGTTGTTGAGGGTATACTCACTGCCTTTACTTGTTTCAGATTTGATCTTACAGTGGAGAGAAGTCAGGCATAAGGTGTGGAAGGGGCAGGAAGTGCTTGTAGCTTTCACTTCAGGAGCATGAAATCTTGTGTTTTTTCCTCTCCCTGCTGGTCACGATGTTGGGTAGGTCTCTTCTACCTTGTGATAAGAGAATGAGCGTCCTCCAAGCTTCTGGTAGGGATCAAACTGGACAAGTAGATCACCGACCTGAAAACATCCAAACACTGCATCTGTTTCGAGTAGAGACACATTACCAAATTTTAAATCATATCCAACCAAGGATGGGAGGCAAAGAGTTGGTGCTGTTCCAGCAGCCCGGTGACACTTGTCATGTCCCCGTGCCCTGCATTCCAGGAAGGATGAGAGGAGCCAGGGGTTGCTCGCACCAACCGTCATCCACTCTGGAGTCCTGGCATCTCAAAAGTGTGGGTCCTTGTTGACACAAACTTAGAATTCTTTAGGATCCTAAAGCCTAAGGAAACCTTGTTCTCAAAAGCTCACTGATTTTGATCCTGGGGATAAAAAATATTAACATTTAGTAATATTCTTTCCATTTAGATCTACAGAGTTGGATTCTAACTGGTCATGGTTTCAGTTGCGATGCATGCAAGTTGGAGGAAACGCTAATGCAGTAAGTGCATCTCAAACTCATCATTTTCCTTCTTGTTTAAATATTTGTTATGCTATAATAGTAAAGAAGCTCAGGCTAGGTGCAGTGGCTCATGCCTGTAATCTCAGCCGTTTGGGAGGCCGAAATTACAGGCGTTTGGGAGGATCACTGGAGCCCAGGAGTTCAAGACCACCTGGGCAACATGGCAAGACCCTCTATTTATAAAAAACAAACAGGTCGGGTGCGGTTGCTCATGCCTGTAATCCCAACACTTTGGGAGGCTGAGGCAAGAAGATCACTTGAGTCCAGGAGTGTAAGACCAGCCTGGGCAACATAGTGAGACCTCATCATACAAAAGACTTAAAAATTAGCAAGGCATAGTGGAACCTGCCTATAGCCTCAGCTACTCAGTAGGCTGAGGTGGGAGGATCACTTGAGCCCAGGAGTTCAAGGCTGGAG
>NW_026664045.1:0-460 GCF_009828535.3 Hylobates moloch | reverse complement strand
ATATATATATATATATATTTAAATAGTTAAAGTCAGAGGTCTAAAATAGCAGTTTCCAAAATGGTAGTTTCTCAATCTTTTTTCTTAGTTGTCCTTAAGCATAAAAATCAATTAATTAGATAATTTTCCATTTAAATTGGATCCAGTGTTTCCCTAATGAGATAAATTAAATACTAAGGAATACGATTTTGTCAGGTAGAGGTGACCTTTGAAAGGCCATAAATCATTGTAATAACTAAGATTTTTTTTTCACTTTTCAAGAAACAATTTTTGCCCTTCTTAATTAAAAATATATGCCTGGCCAGGCATGGTCACTCCCACCTGTAATCCCAGAACTTTGGGAGGCCGAGGCAGGAGGACCACTTGAGCCCATGAGTTCAAGACCCGCCTGGACAACAAAGTCTACAAAAAAAAAATTTTAAATTAGCCAGGCATAGTGGTGCATGCCTGTAGTCCCAGC
>NW_026664044.1:715-1938 GCF_009828535.3 Hylobates moloch | reverse complement strand
ATTCCTTTTTCCACTAGAGGCCATTTAGCGATCCGAATGTTCCCTTGCAGTTTCTACAGAAAGAGTGTTTCAGAACTGCTCAATCAAAAGTAAACTTCAACTCTGTTAGTTGAATGCACAGAAAAGGAAGAAGTTTCAAAGAATGCTTCTGTGTAGTTTCTATTTGAAGACATTCCTTTTTCGAATATAAGCCCCTTAGCGCTCAGAATGTCCACTAGCAGTTTCTACAGAAAGAGTTTCAGAACTGCTCTATCAAAACTAAGCTTCAAGTCTGTCAGTTGAATGCACAGAAAAGAAAGCAGTTTCACAGAATGCTTCTGTGTAGTTTTTATTTGAAGATATTCCTTTTTCAACTCTAGGCCCCTTAGTGCTCGGAATATGCCCTTGCAGTTTTCACAGAAAGAGTGTTTCATTACTGCTCTATCAAAAGTAAGATTCAAATCTCTTAGTTGAATGCACAGAACAGAAAGAAGTCTCACAGAATGCTCCTGTTTTGTTTTTATTTGAAGATATTCCTTTTTCCACTATAGGCCCCATATTGCTACGAATATCCCCTTGCAGTTTCTACAGAAACAGTGTTTCAGAATTGCTCAATCAAAAGTAAGCTTCAGCTCTGTTAGTTGCATGCACAGAACAGAAAGAAGTTTCAGAGAATGATTCTGTGTAGTTTTTATTAGAAGATATTACTTTTTCCACTGTAGGTCCCTTAGTGCTCCGAATGTCCCCTTCCAGTTTCTACAGAAAGAGTGTTTCAGAACTGCTCAATCAAAAGTTAGCTTCAACTCTGTTATTTGAATGCACAGAACAGAAAGAAGTTTCACAGAATGCTTCTGTGCAGTTTTTATTTGAAGATATTCCTTTTTCCACTAGAGGCCATTTAGCGATCCGAATGTTCCCTTGCAGTTTCTAAAGAATGAGTGTTTCAGAACTGCTCAATCATAAGTAAACTTCAACTCTGTTAGTTGAATGCACAGAAGAGGAAGTAGTTTCAAAGAATGCTTCTGTGTAGTTTCTATTTGAAGACATTCCTTTTTCCACTATAAGACCTTTAGCGCTCAGAATGTCCACTTGCAGTTTCTACAGATAGAGTGTTTCAGAACTGCTCTATCAAAAATAAGCTTCAAATCTGTTAGTTGAATGCACAGAACAGAAAGTAGTTGCACAGAATGCTTCTGTGTAGTTTTTATTTGAAGATATTCCTTTTTCCACTGTAGGCCCCTTAG
>NW_026664044.1:0-615 GCF_009828535.3 Hylobates moloch | reverse complement strand
ATATCTTCAAATAAAAACTACACAGAATGCTTCTGTGTAGTTTTTATTTGAAGATATTCCTTTTTCCACTGTAGGCCCCTTAGTGCTCCGAATGTCCCCTTGCAGTTTCCACAGACACAGTGTTTCAGAACTGCTCAATCAAATGTAGGCTTCAACTCTGTTAGTTGAATGCACAGGACAGAAAGAAGTTTCACAGAATGCTCCTGTGTACTTTTTATTTGAAGATATTCTTTTTTCCACCTTAGGCCCCTTAGTGCTCCCCATGTCCCCTTCCAGTTTCCACAGAAAGAGTGTTTCAGAACTGCTCAATCCAAAGTAAGCTTCAACTCTCCTAGTTGAATGCACGGAACAGTAAGAAGATTCACAGAATGCTTCTGTGTAGTTTTTATTTGAAGATATTCCTTTTTCCACTAAAGGCCCCCTAGTGCTCAAAATATCCTCTTCCAGTTTCCACAGAAAGAGTGTTTCAGAACTGCTCTATCAAAAGTAAGCTTCAACTCTGTTAGTTGAATACACAGAACAGAAAGAAGTCTCACAGAATGCTTCTGTGTAGTTTTTATTTGAAGACATTCCTTTTTCCACTATAGGCCCCTTAGCGCTCCGAATGTCCCCTTT
>NW_026664043.1:0-1939 GCF_009828535.3 Hylobates moloch | reverse complement strand
TCTCAGCCTTGGGAGGCCAGGCAGGGCGTGAGAACTCTGGCTTGAAGCAATTGTGCATATTCCCCAGTGTGCTCTATGACAAACTGATATTTTCTTATGTGTGAAGTGACATGAACAGATTAGACTTGATTCCCCGACCATGCCAGAGGAGAGTTTTACTATATTTGTCTATTCTCCTTGGATTTAATACTGAGTTTGATTCTTCCACTTCAGAGTAACCTTGTATAATTATAATTTTTTATTTTTTATTTTTAATCCATGACAAGAAAATAAAAGAAAACATATACACAAACAAGTATATGAATGCTCACATAACTGTATATAATATCTAGCTTCATTTCTAATATACTAACTTTAAAATTCATCAATATACCCATCATGATTCTTTCTGAGTGACATATCACACAAATTCAATATGGGTTCTCTAAAGAATCCTCTTAGGCTACTTGTTTAAAAGCCTCTGAAGCTGCCTGCACTGTTAGGGCTGCAACAGAAATCTTTCTCTTCACTTCTCCCCTAGCCTTCCAAGGGTCCACTTTGCTTTCAGTTTCAAACAGAGCATTAGAAGTTCCTGGAAATGACTCATCTGAATACTTGCTGTGGCTGCTTGGATCATAGATGACATGCCTGTCGATAAAGCAGTATGCTGTTTACTAGTTGCCCAAATGATATAGAAGAGAAACACGAGAGCACTCTACAATTCTAACACTGAATATTTCTAATTTAACTATTTGAACCAGCCACTTGTCAACTGAATTTCCACATTCAATCATCTCTAAAGAGTCATCTGACCGGGCACGGTGGCTCAATCCTGTAATCCCGGCAATTTGGCAGGCCAAGGCAGGTAGATCATGAGGTCAAGAGTTCAGGACTAGCCCGGACATCATGGTGAAACCCTGTCTCTACCAAAAACACAAAAAATTAGCCGGACACGGTGGCACGCGCCTGTAGTCCCAGCTACTCAGGAGGCTGAGGCAGGAGAATTGCTTGAACCTGGCAGGCAGAGGTTGCAGTGAGCCGAGATCGTGCCACTGCACTCCAGCCTGGGCTCTAGAGTGAGACTCTGTCTCAAAAAACAAACAAACAAACTTAAGTGGTAAGTGGTTCAGTGCTACAACAGTAACAATGATATAGTAATCACAGCAATCATGCTCGGTATTAAAGTATTTTACAAATTTTCTAATTCTTTTTTTTATTATTATACTTTAAGTTTTAGGGTACATGTGCACAACGTGCAGGTTTGTTACATATGTATACATGTGCCATGTTGGTGTGCTGCACCCATTAACTGGTCATTTAGCATTAGGTATATCTCCTAATGCTATCCCTCCCCCCTCCCCCCACCCCACAACAGTCCCCGGTGTGTGATGTTCCCCTTCCTGTGTCCATGTGTTCTCATTGTTCAATTCCCACCTATGAGTGAGAACATGCAGTGTTTGGTTTTTTGTCCTTGTGATAGTTTGCTGAGAATGATGGTTTCCAGCTTCATCCATGTCCCTACAAAGGATATGAACTCATCATCTTTTATGGCGGCATAGTATTCCACACGTATGTTTATTGCAGCACTATTCACAATAGCAAAGACTTGGAACCAAACCAAATGTCAAACAATGATAGACTGGATTAAGAAAATGTGGCACATATACACCATGGAATACTATGCAGCTAATTCTTTAAAATAAATTACACACAGTTGATAGTAGTATTTCACAGAGGAGGAAACTGAGGTCTGAGAAATGAACTGACTAAATGATTTGTCTCAAGGCACATTACGAGTAAGTGCTGATTTTTTTATACATTACAATAAACTATAGGGCAACTGTGATCATCAAAGTCTTGTTTGTGATTAGCCAACCTTCTACTGTGCTTTTTTGTCCTTTTTAAAAAAGTCGCACTGCCATGTTAGAATACATAACATAAAACATGAAGAATCATCAAA
>NW_026664042.1:0-1939 GCF_009828535.3 Hylobates moloch | reverse complement strand
TCTCAGCCTTGGGAGGCCAGGCAGGGCGTGAGAACTCTGGCTTGAAGCAATTGTGCATATTCCCCAGTGTGCTCTATGACAAACTGATATTTTCTTATGTGTGAAGTGACATGAACAGATTAGACTTGATTCCCCGACCATGCCAGAGGAGAGTTTTACTATATTTGTCTATTCTCCTTGGATTTAATACTGAGTTTGATTCTTCCACTTCAGAGTAACCTTGTATAATTATAATTTTTTATTTTTTATTTTTAATCCATGACAAGAAAATAAAAGAAAACATATACACAAACAAGTATATGAATGCTCACATAACTGTATATAATATCTAGCTTCATTTCTAATATACTAACTTTAAAATTCATCAATATACCCATCATGATTCTTTCTGAGTGACATATCACACAAATTCAATATGGGTTCTCTAAAGAATCCTCTTAGGCTACTTGTTTAAAAGCCTCTGAAGCTGCCTGCACTGTTAGGGCTGCAACAGAAATCTTTCTCTTCACTTCTCCCCTAGCCTTCCAAGGGTCCACTTTGCTTTCAGTTTCAAACAGAGCATTAGAAGTTCCTGGAAATGACTCATCTGAATACTTGCTGTGGCTGCTTGGATCATAGATGACATGCCTGTCGATAAAGCAGTATGCTGTTTACTAGTTGCCCAAATGATATAGAAGAGAAACACGAGAGCACTCTACAATTCTAACACTGAATATTTCTAATTTAACTATTTGAACCAGCCACTTGTCAACTGAATTTCCACATTCAATCATCTCTAAAGAGTCATCTGACCGGGCACGGTGGCTCAATCCTGTAATCCCGGCAATTTGGCAGGCCAAGGCAGGTAGATCATGAGGTCAAGAGTTCAGGACTAGCCCGGACATCATGGTGAAACCCTGTCTCTACCAAAAACACAAAAAATTAGCCGGACACGGTGGCACGCGCCTGTAGTCCCAGCTACTCAGGAGGCTGAGGCAGGAGAATTGCTTGAACCTGGCAGGCAGAGGTTGCAGTGAGCCGAGATCGTGCCACTGCACTCCAGCCTGGGCTCTAGAGTGAGACTCTGTCTCAAAAAACAAACAAACAAACTTAAGTGGTAAGTGGTTCAGTGCTACAACAGTAACAATGATATAGTAATCACAGCAATCATGCTCGGTATTAAAGTATTTTACAAATTTTCTAATTCTTTTTTTTATTATTATACTTTAAGTTTTAGGGTACATGTGCACAACGTGCAGGTTTGTTACATATGTATACATGTGCCATGTTGGTGTGCTGCACCCATTAACTGGTCATTTAGCATTAGGTATATCTCCTAATGCTATCCCTTCCCCCTCCCCCCACCCCACAACAGTCCCCGGTGTGTGATGTTCCCCTTCCTGTGTCCATGTGTTCTCATTGTTCAATTCCCACCTATGAGTGAGAACATGCAGTGTTTGGTTTTTTGTCCTTGTGATAGTTTGCTGAGAATGATGGTTTCCAGCTTCATCCATGTCCCTACAAAGGATATGAACTCATCATCTTTTATGGCGGCATAGTATTCCACACGTATGTTTATTGCAGCACTATTCACAATAGCAAAGACTTGGAACCAAACCAAATGTCAAACAATGATAGACTGGATTAAGAAAATGTGGCACATATACACCATGGAATACTATGCAGCTAATTCTTTAAAATAAATTACACACAGTTGATAGTAGTATTTCACAGAGGAGGAAACTGAGGTCTGAGAAATGAACTGACTAAATGATTTGTCTCAAGGCACATTACGAGTAAGTGCTGATTTTTTTATACATTACAATAAACTATAGGGCAACTGTGATCATCAAAGTCTTGTTTGTGATTAGCCAACCTTCTACTGTGCTTTTTTGTCCTTTTTAAAAAAGTCGCACTGCCATGTTAGAATACATAACATAAAACATGAAGAATCATCAAA
>NW_026664041.1:0-1939 GCF_009828535.3 Hylobates moloch | reverse complement strand
CCTCCCAAAGTGCTGGGATTACAAGCGTGAGCCACCGCGCCCGGCCAGAAAAAGCGTTTCTAAAACGACGGCACAAAATAAGTGACCCTGTACTGATAGAGCACGCAAGCTCAGAAGTTCCCCGCGGCGGTTTCCTAGTGTGTGTGTGAGTCCCTCAGGCGGTCAAACTCTGCGGTCAGATCCTCCAGTCCTTCAGGCACCGCCGAGGCCACCCCAGGCTCTGCGCGGGTCCTGGCGGGGGGCGGGCCCACGCCAGCCCGGAAGAGA
Organism: Hylobates moloch; assembly: GCF_009828535.3. Taxonomy (NCBI): domain Eukaryota; kingdom Metazoa; phylum Chordata; class Mammalia; order Primates; family Hylobatidae; genus Hylobates; species Hylobates moloch. The sequence continues at coordinate 1,672 of NW_026664041.1, read as the reverse complement.
CGCAGCACCGCGCATGCTCCTTCCTTTCCAGCCCCGGCCCCGGACCCTGCAGCCGCAGAGGTGAGTTTCTGTGGAGTTCGAGTTCCATCGGCTCCCATCCAGGCTATCCTGCCGCCTTAGCGGCTGCTCCTCCCCAGGATGCGGGCAGGGGGCCTCTCTCCCACTTCCCAAGCACCGATTTCTGAGTAGTTACAGGGGCTGGAGGCTTATTTTATGGGGTAGGGGGCCGCTGGTAGGCGAAGATTGTCCGAGGGAGAGGGGGAGGATGAAGCCAGTGCGTGGCGGAGACCTGCCAGGTGAGACTAGGGAGACAGTGTGTCACCGACACGCTTTTTCCTTGGGAACAGGACTCCCCCGACTGCCTCCTTGCCTGGCACTGGAGTTCTAGTTTGGGGGAGAAGTGGTAGGTAGGAACCGAGGGTGCGAAGGCCTTAGCCCTTCTGGGGTCTGCCGCCTTCAAGAAGCTGGGGCTTTACCCTTCCAGGCTTTCCCTGCGTACCTTATGGTACAGCCGCGCGATTCCGCTCTGGGTACAGTCCCTGATGGCCTGCAACTGCTCCCGATAATACAGGGTCTGCTCCTCACCCCACCCATTGACCTTTGTAATTGATGAGAACTTAAGGAAGTTTGGCGCGAATGTGCACCACTATCCTGGTTTTAACATACTGGCAACTTTTCCACCTGATTTGTTTTTGGGGGTGGGGACGGACGGAGCTGGCCTCTGCCGAATCCGTTTTGTGGAGTTGAGTCTTCCCACCGACATGTTGTCCACGGTTTTGTGTGGGTCACTTTAGGATCACGAACTTGATTACCGGGCCCCGGCCTCGTTACTCAGAAGTGCTCTTGACGGTCGTCTCCTTCTTGCAGATGTTGATGCCTAAGAAGAACCGGATTGCCATTTATGAACTCCTTTTTAAGGAGGGAGTCATGGTGGCCAAGAAGGATGTCCACATGCCTAAACACCCGGAGCTGGCAGACAAGAATGTGCCCAACCTTCATGTCATGAAGGCCATGCAGGTAGGAGGGTGAGGAGGAAGACTGGGATGGGATGGAGGGATCTTCCCCTAACGTTCAAGGCAAGTTCAAAAGGGGAGGTCAGGACTGCCGGGGCTGCTTGCTAACTTGAAGGGCTGGCTGGGACTGGAGATTTGTCTAGGATGATCCAAGCTTCTACTTAACAGTAGTTTTCTGCCTTACAGTCTCTCAAGTCCCGAGGCTACGTGAAGGAACAGTTTGCCTGGAGACATTTCTACTGGTACCTTACCAATGAGGGTATCCAGTATCTCCGTGATTACCTTCATCTGCCCCCGGAGATTGTGCCTGCCACCCTACGCCGTAGCCGTCCAGAGACTGGCAGGCCTCGGCCTAAAGGTATGTTTCCCAAACAAATGACTTCAGCTATTTGAAGATAGTTTCTTTTGTGTAAGGGACAAAAGCATTCTTAGCTGATGTCAGCTTTAGAGGGCTCTGGCCTGCAGGTATTTGGTCAAGTTCTAAAACCTTTGTCCCGTGGCTTGGGACTTGGAATAGAACTAGACTCAGTTCTTCAGGCCATCCATGAGATGGCCTTAAGCACAGATAGTCTGTCACTTTCTTCACCCACACCTGTACAAAATCCAGACACATGGCCGGGCGCGGTGGCTCACGCTTGTAATCCCAGCACTTTGGGAGG
>NW_026664040.1:0-1940 GCF_009828535.3 Hylobates moloch | reverse complement strand
GGAGGCGGAGGTTGCAGTGAGCCGAGATGGCACCACTGCACTCCAGCAACAGGAGTTGCTGGGGCAAGACTCCGTCTTAAAAAAAAAAATACAATAATACAGAAATGCTCATGTTAAAATATTACATGAGATATGCAGTATATAATATTACCTTAATGGTATTATTAAACTTATGTGTTTTCAACCATTAGAGAAAAAACACTGAAACACAAACACTCCAAAACATTAAGTGTGGTTATGTTTGGACAAAAGAACTATGAGTAATGTTTTCTTATGTCTTTTATTTTTCTGAATGTTCAAGTTTTTATCAAAAATCACAAAGGAGGTTGATGATTAAAAAATAATAATCAATTCACCATTTAATCAATAAATTGCATTCTCCTACCTCAAGGAAAACCCCTCTTTACAGCGTACAAAGAAAGATAATCCACTGGGGTATTTTTATTAACACTATTACAAAATATCTTTTAATGTCCTATACACGTACAACTGTTTTGCCATCATGGAAGCAAAAGAAATGCCTACACAAAAAATTAAAATATCAGATCACCAATTAATCATTTTGGCTTCTTTTAAGTGCAATGAACAAAAATATGTGTTCTCTTTCTATGTGTGTCTTTTTTCTTCCTGCCTTTGTATACATCAGCCTCCAAGCCATACTAAAGCTTCACACCCATCCCCACTATCTTCCCTCTTCCACAAATTGTGGTGTTTCTTTGTTCATTTGCTCCTTTTCTTGTAACTGAGAGCTATAAACCTTCTTTGTACCCATCACTTGCCCACAACCTTAGTACTTTCTGCATGAACTCAGATAAGATGGCAGGGCACATGGAAACCACAGATTCAGAATCATGTGGACTTGAGTTCAAATCCCAGCTCTGTCACTTCCAAGCTGCATGACCTGAGGCAAGTCATTTAATTGCTCCGTCTGTCAGTTTCCAAGCTTGATAATGGCCAAAAGGAGATAATCATAAAAACAAAGAAAGAGTTGCAAAAGTAACGATTAACACATCTTGGCCACCTAGAGCATCTCAGACATGCTAAGAGCTTTACGTGCAGGAAGTCATTTATGCCTCACCATAAGCCAATGAGGTAGATGCTTTTTTCCCATTTTACAGATAAAAAGGCAGATCTATAAGTAACAGTGATCATTCACAGGGTGCACATCTTATAGTTAGATCCTGTTCTGATTCCATCCTAACAACAACTTGCCTACTGGTTCATTATTATACTCATTTTCTAGATAAGGTCACTGAGGCTCAGAAGGGCAAAGAGTTTGAGCATGTTCTCCTGGCTTATAGGTAAGGAAGGCAGGACTCTCATTTTGCCATCTCTCTCCCAACTTCTAAGTTATATGTGCACTTGGTAGACACTTGACAACTGGTGTGATCCAGGACGAGGAGAGGAAGCATGTGCGGCCCAGACCAGGGTGGCTCAGCCCTTCACAGAGCTGGGTAACCTTGGCTCCTGACAATTACCCTACCATCAAGCCAGGGGTCTGGTTATAGGGAAAAGCTTTGAAGCAGGACAAGCTCAAGGGACATGGACATTGCTCAAGCCACTGCCACATCTCTATAGTAATGGCTACTGTCTGACCAGATGCAATCAATACCCTTCTGCCCTTCCCACACAGATGGGAGGTCATAAAAAGAAATCTCCAAGGAGACAAATAAAAGTTGGTGCCCAAACCCAGATTCATAAAGCAAGTCCTGAGTGACCTAAAAGGGACTTAAACTCCCACACAATAATAATGGGAGATTTTAACACCCCACTGTCAGCATTAGACTGATCAACGAGACAGAAAGTTAACAAGGATATCCAGGAATTGAACTCAGCTCTGCACAAAGTGGCCTAATAGACATCTACAGGACTCTCCACCCCAAATCAACAGATTATACATTTTTTTCAGCACCACACCACACCTATTCCAAAATTGACCA
>NW_026664039.1:0-1940 GCF_009828535.3 Hylobates moloch | reverse complement strand
TAAAGGCGTGAGCCACCGCGCCCGGCCGAGACTCTGTCTTAAAAAAAAAGGCCGGGCGCGGTGGCACTTTGGGAGGCAGAGGAGGGCGGATCACGACGTCAGGAGTTGGAGACCAGCCTGGCCAACATAGCGAAATCCCGTCTCTACTAAAACTACAAAAAATTAGCCGGGCATGGTGGGGGGCGCCTGTATTCCCAGCTACTCCAGAAGCTGAGGCAGGAGAATGGCGTGAACTTGGGAGGCGGAGGTTGCAGTGACCTGAGATCTCGCCACTGCACTCCAGCCTGGGTGACAGTGCGAACCTCCGTCTAAATAAATAAATAAATAAATAAATAAATAAATAAGAGAGCGAGAGACAGAGAGAAAAATTTTATTAATTCAATGCACTTTTATGCCTGTGTTCTTCAATTTGCTTAGGAAACACCCACACTTGAGAGCTGGGACTGTGGCCCTGGTTGGGGACATGAAATATATGGTTTCTTTCAAAAAATAGACACTGAATAATTACGAGTTAGTTGAGCTAAAAATCCATTTGGTTTCTTCCATATTTTTCCAAAATTTTCATCCTTTTTTTTTTGAGATGGAGTTTCGCTCTTGTCCCCCAGCTGGAGTGCAATGGCGCGATCTCAGCACCTGCTGGCAATGGCGGGAGGCTGGGGGACGCTCGCGGGATAGGTACTGGAAGGAGAGGCGCGAGTACAAAGGAATGGGAAGACCTGGCGCGCACAATAGTTGCAGATCCGCCAGTGGATCGCTGAAGATTCCTGCTCTCCTGCTGAGGCATGGATTGCAGTGAGCCGTGATAGCACCATTGCACTCCAACCTGGGCAACAAGAGCAAAACTTCGTTACACACACACACAAGAAAGAAAGAAAGAAAAGAAAGAAAGAAAGAGACAGAGAGAGAGAAAGAAAGAAAGAAAGAAAGAAAGAAAGAAAGAAAGAAAGAAAGAAAGAAAGAAAGAAGAAAGAAAGAAAGAAAGAAAGAAAGAAAGAAAGAAAGAAAGAAAGAAAGAAAGAAAGAAAGAAAGAAAGAAGAGAAAGAAATAGTGGCCAGGCGTGGGGGCTCATGCATCCAAGCACTTTGGGAGGTTGGGGCGGACGGATCAGGAGATCAGGAGTTGGAGACCAGCCTGGCCAACATAGTAAACCCGTCTCTAGTAAAAATACAAATTTAGTCAGACATGGTGGCCCGCGCCTGTAGTACCGGCTACTCAGGCGGCTGAGACAGGAGAATCACTTGAACCCGGGGGCGGGGCGGGGCAGGGATTGTGATGCGCCGAGATCGTGCCACTGCACTCCAGCCTGGGCAACAGAGCCAGATTCTGTGTTTTGTTTTGTTTTGTTTTGTTTTGTTTTATTTTGAGACAGAATCTCCCTCTGTCGCCCAGGCTGGATTCCAGTGGCCTGATCTCCGCTCACCGCAAGCTCCGCCTACCGGGTTCACGCCATTCTTTTGCCTCAGCCTCCGGAGTAGCTGGGACTACAGGCGCCCGCCACCACACCAGGCTAATTTTTTGTATTTTTACTAGAGACGGGGTTTCACCGTGTTTCACCGTTGGGAGCCTCGGCCTCCCAAAGTGCTGGGATTAAAGGCGTGAGCCACCTCGCCCTGCTGAGACTCTGAAAAAAAAAAAAAAAAAAAAAAGCCGGGCACGGTGGCACTTTGGGACCCTGGAGTTTGCTGTCTCACTGGACAAAAGGAGAGCCATGCTGAGCTCTTCTATTTCGTACTTATTTACCCCTGGCTTAAGCCCCGCTGTGTGGGGACTGAGTAGTGAGTCCCCTTGCATCTGGTTTTGAAAGTCTTATGAGGTCCCTCATCCAGAACTCTGGCTGCAGCAATCCCAGTGGAGGTCCTGAGTCTGCAGACTTGAAGAATAACAGAAACAAAAATTAGGGAAGTGAGTAGGCTTTATTGATTGGGAATCTTATATTGTG
>NW_026664038.1:0-1941 GCF_009828535.3 Hylobates moloch | reverse complement strand
TTCTATACTCTCATTTCTGTGTCTTATTTCTTGTTCCCTCTTTCTGTAACTGTCTCCCTCATATTTTTCTGTAAGTGTCCTTTCCATTCTTGAAAATCTAGCTCAAATATCACTTCCTTCATAAGTCTTCCTGTATTATCCAGTCAGAAATAATGTGTTAAAATGTGTGTGTGTGTGTGTGTGTGTGTGTGTGTGTGTGTGTGTGTGTGTGAATCTCCATCATTGTTCCAAGAAAACAGTTAGGCATAGAAAACGAAATAATTCCTGGAAATTACTGCATTCTTCTTTGAACCAGAAATATTGATGCCAGAATTTCTCAAAACCTACCAAATTCAGAGTTCTTGGAGAGACATAAGGTGTCACCTCAGTTTTCTCTGTAGAGGAGGCGGTACTGTATGCTAGGTAAGCATTTAGTGCATGGATCAGACAGCACGCAGTCAAATCCCACTTGGTAGATGGATGATCTTACATAAAATATTTAACTTTAGTTTCTTCCTTTGGAAAAATGGAGACAGGTAATGGTACCTGCCTCATAGGATTAGAGTGAAGAAAAAATATGACCATGCATATGAAGCATTTAGTATGGTGTCTTTTACTATAACAGGCACTCCATAAATTTTAGCTATTATCATCATAATGACTATTATTAAGAATACTGTTAGAGCCTCAAGTGGTTGTTTTTATTCTATCGTAATAAAACTAAGCCTTACAATGTATCACTTTTGTTTCAATGCAAATATTAAGTTCAATCATTAATCTGAATGTTTGTGATAATTATCATATTTGAAAAAACTTTATCACCTAGGTAACATTCATGTGCTTTTTCCTGGTGATTAACAAATGGAGCAAACACAAAAAGAGAAAGTACTTTATAAAATTGAGATGTCTAGACACAATGTAATTAACTGCATTTGGGCACCAGAGTATTTACATTTATTATCCTTCAAAAATAAATATAAAATAGTTTTGCATCCTGTAGCATCTTTAAAGCCATTTTTGTAGCAATTACTGAAATATTTTTTGTAGTGAGAACATTTGAAATATACTTTCTTAGCAATTTTGAAATATACAACTCACTATTAACTGCAGTTACCACAGCTGTTCAAAAGATGTCAAAAAATTTATTCCCCTGTCTAACTGAAACTTTGTACCCTTTGATCAACATCTTTCCATTCATCCCAGCCCCTTGGCTCCAGTAACCACCATTCTACTCTCCAGTTTTATGATCTAAATTGCTTTAGATTCCATACATAAATGAGATCATATGGTATTTGTCTTTCTTTGACTGGTTTCTTTAACATGGCATAGTGTCCTCCAGGTTCATACATTTTGTCACAAATGACAAAATTTCCTTCTTTTTGAAGGCTGAATAGTATTTCATTGTGTATATATATCACAGTTTCTTTATTCAGTCATCTGTCAATGAGCACTTAGTCGGTTCCATTTCTTGGCTACTGTGAATAATGCTGCAATGAACATGAAAATGCACATATTTCTTTGATACACTGATTTCAAATTCTTTGGATACATGCGCAGAAGTGGAATTGATGGATTATATGGTAGTTGTATTTTCAGTTTTTAGAGGACCCCTCAAAGTTTTCCATGATGGCTATACTACTTTATATTCCCACCACCAACATACAAATACTCCCTTTTCTCCACATCTTCACCAACACTTTTTCTTTCATCTTTTTCATAATAGCTATTTTAATAAGTGTGAGGTGGCAACTCACTGTGGTTTTAATTTCCATTCCCCTGATAATTAGTGATGTTGAGCATTTTTTTTTATTTTTTATTTTTTTATTATTATACTTTAGGTTTTAGGGTACATGTGCACAATGTGCAGGTTTGTTACATATGTATCCATGTGCCATGTTGGTTTACTGCACCCATTAACTCGTCATTAGCATTAGGTATATCTCCTAATGCTGTCCCTCCCCC
>NW_026664037.1:0-1941 GCF_009828535.3 Hylobates moloch | reverse complement strand
AGATAGCCATGAGTTTCCACTAGTATATGTTTACTATACTAACATAGATGACTTTATACTGATGAGTTTATACTAACATATTAATATCTATTATAAAAATACTGAGTTTATATTAGCATATATGAGTTTATACTATTAATATAGAATACAAATTCTAATGAGTTTATACTAGTATATATGTTTATACTAATGAGTTTATAATAATATATATTATACTAATATACAGACAGAGTTTATACTAGTATATATGAGTTTATACTAATGAATTTATGCCAAAGTATATTTATATTTATATATTATACAAGTACTAATGAGTTTATACTAGTATATGTTTATACTAGTTTATAACCATGTATATTTATTATACTAATATATTATACAAATACTAATGAGTGTATACTAGTGTATATGTTTATACTAATGCGTTTATATCAATGTATATTACACTAATATATATTACACAAATACTACTGGGTTTATTCTACTATATACACGAGTTTATACTAATGAGTTTACACTAATATATGTTTATTATACTAATATATATTATATAAATACTAATGAGTTTATACTAGTATATATATTAGTTTCTACTAGAGTTTATGTTGATATATATTTATAATACTAATATATGTCACACTTATACTGAGTTTATATTAGCATATATGTTTATACTAATGGGGTTATACTAATGAGTTTATACCTATATATTTATTATACAAATAGCAATGGGTTTATTCTACTATATATGAGCTTATACTAATGAGTTTACACTAATGTATATTATATTATATATTATACAAATACTAATGAGTTTATACTAGAGTTCACGTTAATATAGATTTATTATACTTATGTATTACACTTAAACTAATGAGCTTATACTAGTATATATGTGTTTATACTAATGAATTTATACTAACACATATTTATACTATATAAATACTAATGAGTTTATACTAGTATACATATGACTCAATAGTAATGAGTTTATACTAATATATTGTACCAATACTGAGTTTATTCTACTATATGAGTTTATACTAATGAGTTCATATATTATGCTAATAGTACACTAATGAGTTTACAGTAATATATATATTATCCTAATATATTTTATACTTATGAGTTTATACTAGTGTAAATATGAGTTTGTACTGAGATCATACTAATATTATATATAGATATATGTTTATATTTCCTATGTATATGATGGCATATATGTATTACATATGTATATACATAATATATACCTTTATAGACATATATTATGTCTATAAAAGGATTGAATCAAACATAAACATGGGAGAAGAGCCCAACCTTCCTTACAAAAGAATTCCTATTATTGCACCAGACCCTTCCGCACCCACCCCAAGCAGGAGAAGTCAAGCATAATACAATCCCCCGTAAGAGAGAGTTGCTTGGATAGTCTGTCCTGGCTTCTAAGGAGCAAATGATCAAACAAGAAACATGACAACTTCTCTGCGGAGACACCAGGCAGAGGCCACCTCCGCCGAGTCATCAACGCTGGAGACACCTGGCAGAGGCCACCTCCACATCGCATGGGCAAGTACAAGATGTCAACGGGATGTCTTCAGCGATGCCAGCACTGATGACTCCAGTTCCCTCTGTGGTCCGCTTCCCACCCTCCTCAGCCCCCAGCCTGAACCTGGAAAAACGTGATGGACATTTCTCAACACACCTGTACCACGACTCTTCAAAATCGTCAAGCTCTTAAAAACAAGGGAATTGGCCGGGCGCGGTGGCTCACGCCTGTAATCCCAGCACTTTGGGAGGCCAAGTTGGGCGGATCACGACGTCAAGAGATCGAGACCATCCTGGCTAACACGGTGAAACCCCGTCCCTACTAAAAATACAAAAAATTAGCCGGGTGTGGTGGCGGGAGCCTGTAGTCCCAGCTACTCAGGAGGCTGAGGCAGG
>NW_026664036.1:0-1941 GCF_009828535.3 Hylobates moloch | reverse complement strand
TGAGCTGAGATTGTGCCACTGCCCTCCAGCCTGGCTGACAGAGTGAGATCTTGTAAAAAGAAAGGAGTGGAATGGAATGCAGGGAAATGAATGGAATGGAATGGAATGAATTGGAGTGGAGTGGAAATAAGGGTAGTGTGGTCAGTGGAGTGGAATGGAATGGAATGGAATGGAATGGGATTGAATGGAAAGTTATGTACTGGAGTGTAGGGGATGTTAGTGGAGTGGTGTGGAATGGAGTGGAATGGAATGGTAAGTTATGGAATGGAATGGAGTGGAGTGGAGTAGAGTGGAGGGGAATGTAATGCAATGGGATGGAAGGGAATGAAATGGAATGGAATGCAATGGAATGGAATGGAAAGGAATGGATTGCAATGGAATAGAATGGAATCTAATGGAATGCAATGCAATGGAATGGAATGGAATGGAATACACAGGATTGGAATGGAATGGAATATAATGGAATGGAATGGAATGGAATGGAATGGAATACACAGGATTGGAATGGAATGGAATGGAATATAATGGAATGCAATGGAATGGAATGCAATAAAAAGGTGAAATGAAATGTGAGCTGAGATTGTGTCACTGCATTCCAGCCTGGGTGACAGAGTGAGATACTGTTGAAAGAAAGAATGGAATGGAATTTAGGGTAATGGTATGGAATGGAATGAATTGGAGTGGAGTGGAGATGAGTGTAGTGGGGTCAGTGAAGTGGAGAGGAATGGAGTGTAATGGAATGTGATGGAATGGAACATTATGTAATGGAGTGTAGGGGAAGAGAGTGGAGTGGTGGGGAATGGAGTGGAATGGAATGTGATGGAATGGAATGGAATGGAATGGAGTCTAATGGAATGGAATGGAATGGAATGGAATGGAATGGAATGGAATGGAATGGAATGGAATGGAATGGAATACACAGGATTGGAATGGAATGGAATGGAATATAATGGAATGGAATGGAATGGAATGGAATGGAATGGAATGGAATGGAATGGAATGGAATGGAATGGAATACACAGGATTGGAATGGAATGGAATGGATTATAATGGAATGCATTGGAATGGAATGCAATAAAAAGGTGAAATGAAATGTGAGCTGAGATTGTGTCACTGCATTCCAGCCTGGGTGACAGAGTGAGATACGGTTGAAAGAAAGAATGGAATGGAATTTAGGGTAATGGTATGGAATGGAATGAATTGGAGTGGAGTGGAGATGAGTGTAGTGGGGTCAGTGAAGTGGAGAGGAATGGAGTGTAATGGAATGTGATGGAATGGAACATTATGTAGTGGAGTGTAGGGGAAGAGAGTGGAGTGGTGGGGAATGGAGTGGAATGGAATGTGATGGAATGGAATGGAATGGATTGGAGTGGAGTGGAGTGAAATGGACTGGAATGCAATGGGATGGAATGGAATGGAATAAAATGGTGAAATGAAATGTGAGCTGAGATGGTGCCACTGCACTCCAGCTTGGCTGACAGAGTGTGATCCTGATGATAGAAAGGAATGGAATGGAATGGAGGGAAATGGTATGGAATGGAATGGAATGGAGTGAATTGGAGTGGAGTGAAGATGAGTGTAGTGGGGCCAGTGGAGTGGAGTGGAATGGAGTGTAATGGAATGGGATGTAATGAAATACTATGTAGTGGAGTGTAGGGGATGTGAGTGCAGTGGTGAGGAATGGAGTGGAATGGAATGAGATGGAATGGAACGGAATGTAGTGGAGTGGAGGGGAGTGCAACTGAATGGAGTGGAATGCAGTGGGATGGAATTGAATGGAATAGAATGGAGTGGAATGGAATGGAATGGAATGGAATAAAATGCTGAAATATAATATCAGCTGAGATTGTGCCACCGAACTCCAGCCTGGCTGACAGAGTGAGATCTTGTTGAAAGAAAGGAGTGGAATGGACTGCAGGGAAATGGAATGGAATGGAATGG
>NW_026664035.1:0-1941 GCF_009828535.3 Hylobates moloch | reverse complement strand
TTCTCCTCTGAGGCTGTGTCTTCCTCATGGGAATGTTGCGCGATCCTCCTTCTCCTCTGAGGCTGTCTTCCTCAAGGGAAATCTGTGCTCTCCTATGTCTCCTCTGATGTTTGTCTTCCTCTTGGGAAACTCTTCTCTATTATGTCTCCTCTGCCGCTTTCATCCCCATTTGAAATTTGCGCTCTTCTATTTGTACTCTGAGGCTGTCTTCCACATGGGAAAGTTGTGATGTCCTTTGTCTCCTCTGATGCTGTCTTCCTCATGGGAAAGCTGTGCCCTCCTATATCTGCTCTGAGGCTGTGTCTTCCTCATGGGAAAGACGTGCTCTCCTATTTCTCCTCTGAGGCTGTGTCTTCCCCATGGGAAAGCTTTGCTCTCTTATGTCTCCTCTACGGCTGTCTTCCTCATGGGAAAGCTCGGCTCTCCTATTCTCCTTTGAGGCTGTTTCTTCCTCAAGGGAAACCTGTGCCCTCCTGTTCTCCACTGATGCTGTGTCTTCCTCCTGCGAAAGCTGTCCTCTCCTATTTCTCCTCTGAGGCTGTGTCTTCCTCATGGGAAAGCTGCACTCTACTATGTCTGCTCTAAGACTGTGTCTTCCTCATGGGAATGCTGCGCTCTCCGATGTCTGCTCTGAGGCTGTGCCTTACTCAAGCGAAACCTGATACCTCCTGTGTCTGCTCTGAGGCTTTGTCTTCCTCATGGGAAAGCTGCACCCTGCTATGTCTCCTCTGAGGCTGTGTCTTCCTCACGGGAAAGCTGTGCTCTCCTATTTCTCCTCTGTGGCTGTCTTCCTTATGGGAAAGCTGTGTTCTCCTATGTCTCCTCTTGGACCGTATTCCTCATTTGAAACTGTGCTCTCCTATGTCTCCTCAGCGGCTGTCTTCTTCATGAGTAAGCTGTGCCCTCCAATGTCTCCGCAGAGGCTGTGTTTTCCTCATTGGAAAACTGTGCCCTCCTATATCTGCTCTGAGGCTGTGTCTTCCTCATGGGAATGCTACACTTTCCTGTGTCTCCTCTAAGGATGTGTCTTCCTCGTGGGAAAGCTGCGTCCTCCTATGTCTCCTCTGATGCTTTGTCTTACACATGGGAAATCTGTGCCCTCCTATGTCTGCTCTGAGGCTGTCTTCCTCATGGGAAAACTGTGCTCTCCTATTCTCCTCTGAGGCTGTGTCTTCCTCATTGTGAAGCAGTACTCTCGTATTTCTCTTCTGAGTCTGTGTCTTCCTCATGGGAATGCTGTGCTCTCCTATTTCTCCTCTGAGGCTGTGTCTTCCTCATGGGAATGCTGCGCTTTCCTATGTCTCCTCTGAGGCTCTGTCTTCCTCATGGGAAATCTGTGCCCTCCTATGTCTCCTCTGAGGCTGTGTCTTCCTCATGGGAAAGCTGTGCTCTCCTATTCTCCTCTGAGGCTGTCTTCCTCATGGGAAAGCTGTGCTCTCCTCTGTCTGCTCTGAGGTATGTCTTCCTCATGGGAAAGCTGTGCCCTCCTATGTCTCCTCTGAGGCTGTGTGTTCCTCATGGGATAGCTGTGCTCTCCTATTTCTCCTCTTTGGCTGTCTTCCTCATGGCTCAATGGCAGTTCTGCAGCACACCCAAAAATCACCGTATTTCCCGGCATTTTATATGTTGTGCCTGAGCGTGAATCTGTACACTCTGTGTAAGCAGGAATTAACTGCTAGGCACACAGGGCCTTGTGAATTGCTAAAAGGCTCTCCTCTGGACAACATTCATTATGGGTTGTGATCAAGTTACAGAATATTCATGTTGCTTTCTTAGTCAGCCTTTTTTGTGACTATTGATCTTTGATCAAGTTTGCAAATTGATTTTCATTTTTGTAGCCTGTAGGCCTGAATGGGTGACTAAATTAATTTTATAAAGGGCTCACTTGAAATAACAAAGAGACAATTCCTTAATATATAAGCACAAAAATGAAAATCAATT
>NW_026664034.1:0-1941 GCF_009828535.3 Hylobates moloch | reverse complement strand
TTCCCTTCCATTCCATTCCACACTTTTCTATTCTATTCTGTTCTTTCTACAAGTTCTCCCTCTGTCGGCCTGGATGGAATTCGCTTGCACAATGTCAGCTCACAGTTCATTTCACAGTTGTATTCCATTCCATTGCATTCCATTCCAATCCATTCCATTCCATTCCATTCCATTCCATTCCATTCCATTCCATTCCATTCCATTCCTTCGCAAACTATACCATTCCATTCCATTCCATTCCATTCCATTCCATTCCATTGCAATCTGTTCCATTCCATTCCATGCCATATCATTCCATTCCGTTCCATTCCATTCTATTCTATTCTAATCTATTCCTTTCTTTCAACAAGTTCTCAATTTTTCACCCTTGCTTGATTGCAGTGGCACCGTGTCAGCTCACATTTTATTTCACCGTTCCATGCCATTCCATTCCTTTTCATTCCATTCCAGTCCACACTATTCAATTCTGTTCCTTTCTTTCAACAAGTTCTCAATCTGTCACCCTGGCTGTATTGCAGTGGCAAAATTTCAGCTCACATTTTATTTCACCATTCCATTCCAATCCATTCCATTCCATTCGGATCCATTCCATTCCATTTCATTCCATTTCATTCCATTGCCTTCCATTCCGTTCCATTGCATTGCATTCCATTCCATTCCATTCCATTCCATTCCATTCCATTCCATTCCATTCCATTCCATTCCATTCCATTCCATTCCATTCCATGCCATTCCGTTCCATTCCATTCCTTTCTGTTGCTTTCCATTCCATTCCATTTCATTCAATTCCATTCCATTCCGTTCCATTACACTCCATTCCATTCCATTCCACTACACTCACTCCACTCCACTCCAATCCAATCTACTGCACTCCATTTCATTCGATTCCATTCCCTTCCATTCCACACTATTCTATTGTATTCCTTTCTTTCTTTCTTTTCTTTTTTTTTTTTGAGGCGGATTCTCTTTGTCGCCCAGGCTGGAGTGCAGTGGCGCAATCTCGGCTCACTGCAAGCTCCGCCTCCTGGGTTCACGCCATTCTCCTGCCTCAGCCTACCGAGTAGCTGGGACTATAGGCGCCTGCCAACACGTCCGGCTAATTTTTTTGTATTGTATTCCTTTCTTTCAAAAATTTCTCAGTCTGTTTCTGTGGCTGGATTGCAGTGGCACAATGTCAGCTCACATTTCATTTCACCATTCCATTCCATTCCATTCCATTCCATTCCATTCCATTGCATTCCGTTCCATTCCGTTCCGTTCCATGCCGTTGCATTCCGTTCCGTGCCATTCCATTCCATTCTATTCCATTCCATTCCATTCCTTTCCATTCCATTCCATTGCATAACTTTCCATTTCGTTCTGTTAAATTTCATTCCGTTCAATTGCACTCCAATCCTTTCCATTCCATTCCATTGCATTCCATTCCATTCCATTCCACACTATTCTATTCCTTTCTGTCAACAAGTTCTCAATCTGTCACCTTGGCTGGAATACAGTGGCACAGTGTCAGCTCACATTTCATTTCACCATTCCATTCCATTCCACTCCATAACATTCCATTCCATTCCATTCCGTTCAATTCCATTCCATTCCATTCCATACCACTCCGTTCCATTCCATTCCATACCACACTTTTCTATTCTATTCTGTTCTTTCAACAAGTTCTCAATCTGTCACCCTGGATGGATTGCATTTGCACAATGTCAGCTCACATTTTATTTCACAGTTCCATTCCATTCCATTCCATTCCTTTCCAATCCATTCCATTCCATTCCTTTCCAATCCTTTCCATTCCATTCCATTCTAATCCATTCCCTTCCATTCCTTTCCACTCCATTCCATTCCTTCACAACCAATACCGTTCCGTTCCATTCCATTCCATTCCATTGCATTCCATTACTTTGCATTCCATGCCATACCATTCCATTCCATTCCATTCCA
>NW_026664033.1:0-1941 GCF_009828535.3 Hylobates moloch | reverse complement strand
AAATTTTTCTTCACTTGTGCCTATGAGATACTAACAATATTTATAATATAGAAATAATCATCATAAATATACTATGACCAATATCCAGATAATAATAATTCCTACACACATTACATGTTTATCCAGTACATATATTTATAAGGTACACTATCTTTGTACTTTTATGTCTTCTTATCCACGTTTCTCAGAATGTAATACATACAACACTTGGATAAACACAGCAGTAATTCTAATAAGCCTAAACACAATATTTGTCTGATGTTGAGATAAGTTGATCTATCAAGGTAAAAATAATGACCACGTTTTTACTGTTCATTCATTCATTTTTTTTTTTTTTTTTTCAGCCCAGGCTGGAGTGCAGTGGTGCGATCTCGGCTCACTGCAAGCTCCGCCTCCCGGGTTCATGCCATACTCCTGCCTCAGCCTCCCGATTAGCTGGGACTACAGGCACCCACTACCATGCCCGGCTAATTTTTTTTGTATTTTTAGTAGAGACGGGGTTTCACCGTGTTAGCCAGGATGGTCTCTATCTCCTGACCTCATGATCCACCTGTCTTGGCCTCCCAAAGTGCTGGGATTACAGGGGTGAGCCACCGCGCCCGGCCTTCAGTCATTCTTTCTTGTATTCATTCAGCTAATTCAAAATGAGTGCTCCACCTTCATGATTTTGGAAAAAGCAGAATATTAGTTCTGTGAGAAGTTACTGAGCATAGAGATTACCATTTGGTAGGAGAGATAAGTAGTATATTTACATGGCTCTAATCAAAGATAGAATGCATTAAAAGATGTAAGTACAAAGTGTTGTAGGAATTTGAACATGAAGGAGACTTGGGGGGCTTAAGTGATCAGTAAAGATATCTCAATTATTGAATGACTGACAAGGGAGTTTTTAAGTTTTTAAGTTTTTAGAATAATCTTAACTGTTCCTGGACAAGTGTTTGATCAATATTTTTTAAGTTTTTAACGTTTTATAACATACCAATACTTGATCAACAAATAAATATATTGTCAATCTCTCCAAATTTAATGGCCAATAAGGAAAGAAAATGCTTAACAGTTAGTTATCATTTTGTTCATATAATTATAGATATTATTCTGCAAGAGACACTAATTACTTAAAAGTTATCTTAGCTTGGGCTTCTAAAACAAAATACTGCAGACTGGGTGACTTAAACAACATTTATTTCTCACAGTTCTGAGGGCTAAGAAGTCCAAGATCAAGATGTCAGCAGATTTAGTTCTTGGTACTGGCCTGCAGATGGTTGACTTCTCCCTGTGTCCTCCAGATGGTGAAAAAGAAGAGCTCTTGTTCCTTTTTTTTTTTTATAAGGGCATTAATTCCAACATAAGTGTGGCACCCTCATTATTTAATCTAATCCTAATTACCTCCCAAAGACCCCACCTCCAGTACTCTCCCACTGGGGATTAGGGCTTCAAGATAGGAATTTTGGAGTGACACAAACATTTAGTCCATAGCAAAGGTTAAGGATCATTTATTCCTCTTCGACATGCTATTCACTTAGTGTGGATATGAAATAATTTTATGTTAGTGGCCTACGGAAGTGAGAGCTTTGTTAGCAACAACCACCGACCTGATTTTTCACTTAGAAGAACTATACAGTTGGTCTTAGAATTTAATTAAATTACATTACATTTATAACAATATAATTTAATTCAATCTTAGAGCCTACATAAAGAAGAAACTGCTCATCTTCTATATTCATTTCTTTATTATTTACTTGCTGACTCATTCATTCCACTGTACATGCATTGATGACTTGATCTTATGAATCAGAACCTTCAGCTGAGGAAACTGCTTACTCAGAATGGGAGATAATTTGGGAGTTTTTTTATTTTTATTTTCTTGGCCATCTAGGAGAACCAATTATATTGAATAATACTCTGGCAGCCATAAAATTATCTGTAGCTCCCAAAGTAGTC
>NW_026664032.1:0-1941 GCF_009828535.3 Hylobates moloch | reverse complement strand
TATGCCCTTGAGAAACAATGAAAATCTTTCATAACTACTTATTTATTTTTCTTATTGTCATCCAGTAGGTATAGAAATGTTGCCAGACTGCTTTCTATTACTTCACTGCTTTAGGATTCCAGTTGTCTGGACAGATTTGTCCCTTAGGGTAGAAAGACATTATTTCTAGAGATTCCAGCCTGGCTTGAATGATGCATCTAGCAAAACCGGTCACTCATTTTTTTTTTTTTTTTTTTTTTCTAGGACAGCAGATTTACCAGGCAACCTGCTGAAATTTAATTCGGTTTCCTGGGTAGACTTATGCACTCGAAAGAGGAGGAGCCTTGCTGTCATAAGCAGAATCTGTTCCAATGTCAGGCATATTTCCCTCTGTCCAAAAACTGGCCTGCAATTTATTTCAACCATCTTTTCTTGAACATTGACTATGTGCCTGGCACAGTGCTAGAGGGATACAGAGATAAATGAGCCAGTCTTTCAAGGCAGGTACTATGTAGTGATTGTGGCATTTTGGTTTAAAAATTAGTCTAATGGAAATGTATTAAGGCTTTCTCTTTACTCTGTTATATAGTTCTCAGTGAGTCAGCTTGAGAACTTAGATTACATTGGATCCCCTGATACCAAAATGAAATGTCTCAGCCCTTTGCCTCATGGTATTCTCTCTCAAATGGTGTTAGCATACAAAGATAATGAGAAGAGAGTTTACAGTGAGTGCTATGATGAGGGGTATACTGTTCAGGAGTACAGAAATCAAATGCTCAGCCAAGCCTTAGGGGAAGCATCTTTCTTTGGGAATACTTTCTAGAGAAGGCAATATTGTCGTAGATTCTTAAAGGATATGGATGAGTTATCCTGGAAGAAAAGTATATTCCGGGAAAAGGAGATGCTATGAGGAAAGGAAGAGAAAATATGAGGTAAAAAAAAGTGTGTGTTAAGATGACAAACAAAATCAGTATTGATTAAAAGCAGGGGATGATGGTTAGAACACAGATTGGGCTTATGTGTCATTTTAAGGCTCTTGAACTTCAGATATGCAATAGGGAGTGAAATGGTAAGACAGTTCAATTTGGTGATCATGCAGTAGGTGAACTTAATAAGGACAAGACAAAAATTAGGGATTAACTGGACATGTAGGATAGAAAAGGAGTCGAAGATCACTCTAAAATTTCCAGCCTATATGTTTGGGAGAATGGTGGTTCCATCGTCTAAGAATATATAGGAGAAAAAGGTGCATTCCAGGTGATGATGAGTTCAGTTAGGGATTTGTCAATTTGTATGCCTTTAAAACATCTGGGTGGACCTGCCCAGCAGGCCGTTACAAATATTACAAGACCAAGGTTCAGGGGAGAGGCCTGAAAAGAGTGAGAGAGATTTGGGTAGTAGATGGTAGATGGTAATCAAAGCCATTATTCAGGAATGTACGTAAAGTGAGAAAAGCAGTGGGCTAATGATCAAATCCTGGGAAACAGTGACATTTAAGAGATAAGTAAAGTATAGGAAGAAGAGTCCATGAAACAAAACAGCAAATATTCAGAGAGGCATAGAAAGAACCATTACAGTACACGTTATGGAATTCAGGGGAGTAGATATTTTGAAAAATGGAATAAGCAATAATATCATATGTTGTAGAAAGATGCAGTAAAATAAAGACAAACTATCAGATTTAGAAATATGGAGGTCACTAGAGACCTTAATGAGAGCAATTTCAGTTTGAAATAAGGGGAGCAGAAGCCAGATTGCAGAAGGTTGAGGAGTAAGTGGAGGCAATGAATATAACTTACACTTGGATTTCCCATGCCCCTGAAAGGGGTGATATTTTCTTAGAGTGCAAACAGTTGCCTCAGGTCATTGTGCCCAATGTACCCAACACCACTTCTAGCTGAAACCATCACTCTCAATAGTTTTTTTTTTACTTAGGAAAGCAGTACTAAATAGGCTTTTCCC
>NW_026664031.1:0-1942 GCF_009828535.3 Hylobates moloch | reverse complement strand
TAGTGAGCCATAATGCCTGGATAATTTTTTTTGCTTTTTTTTTTTTTCTGTTTTTGGGTAGAGATGGGGTTTCTCCATGTTGGTCCAGCTGGCCTGGAGCTCCTGACCTCAGGTGATCCTCCCGCCTAGGCCTTCAGGGCTGCTGGGATTGCAGGCGTGAGCCACCACATCTGGCCCACTTTATTAATCAGAATGGAATACATTGGCCTGCCATGGTGGCTCACGCTTGTAGTCTCAGGATGTTGGACGACCAAGCTCGGAGGATCCCTTGAGGCTAGGAGTTGCAGACTGGCCTGGGCAACGTGGTGAAACTGGTCTCTCTCTCTCTCTTTTTCATTTTAGGGCGGAATTTCGCTCTTGTTGCCCTGGCTGGAATGCAGTTGCCCAGTCTCGGCCCGTCATGGCCTCTGCCTCCCTAGTTTGAATGGTTCCCCTCCCTAAGCCTCCTCAGTGGCTGGGATTGAAGGTGTGAGCTGTAATGCCCGGCTAATTTTTTTTTTTCTTTTCGGTAGAGACGGGGTTTCTCCATGTTGGTCCAGCTGGCCTGGAGCTCCCGACATCTGGCGATCCGCCCGCCTGGGCCTCTCATGGTTCTGGGATTGCAGGTGTGAGCCACCGTGCCAGGCCCAATTTATTAATCAGGAAGGAATAGATCGGCCCAGCGTGGTGGCTCATGCTTGTGGTCTCAGGATCATGGACGTCTGAGCGCTGGGGATCACCGGAGCCTAGGAGTTCCAGACTGGCCTGGGCAACATGGTGAAACTGGTCTCTCTCTCTCTCTTATTTTTTTTAGGGCTGAATTTCGCTCTTGTTGCCCAGGCTGGAAGGCAGTGGCAGGGTTTCAGCCTGCTGTGGCCTCCACCTCCCGGGTTTGGGTGGTTGTCCTGCCTCAGCCTCCCAATGTGGCTGTGATTGCAAGTGGGAGCCATAATGCCCTGCAAATTTTTTTTTTTTTTTTTTTGGGTAGAGATGGGGTTTCTCCATATTGGTCTGGCTGACCTGGAGCTTCCCACCTCCGGTGATCTGCCCGCCTAGGCCTCTGGGGTGCTGGGATTGCAGGCATGAGCCACCGTGCCAGGCCCAATTTATTATTCAGAAGGGAATAGAGCGGCCTGGCATGTTGGCTCACACTTGTAGTCCCAGGACCTTGGACGGCCGAGCACGGTGGATTACTGGAGCCTAGGAGTACCAGACTGGCCTGGGCAACATGGTGAAAACGGTCTCTCTCTTTTTTTTTCTTAGGGTGGAATTCGCGGTCTCGGCCCACCGTGGCCTCCACCTCCTGGGTTCGGGTGGTTCTGCTGCCTCGGCATCCTGAGTGCTGGGATTGCAGGTGTGAGCCATAATGCCGGGCTAATTTTTTTGTTGTTGTTGGGGGTAGAGTCGGGGTTTCTCCATGTTGGTCCGGCTGGCCTGGGGCTCCCGACTTCGGATGATCCGCCCGCCTAGGCCTCCCAGGGTGCTGGGATTGCAGGAAGGAGCCACCACACCTGGCCCAATTTGGTCATCAGAATGGAATACATCGGCCTGGCGTGGTGGCTCACACTTGTAGTCTCAGGACTTTGGATGGCCGAGTGCGGGCGATCCCTTGAGCCTAGGAGTTCCAGACTGGCCTGAGCAACATGGTGAAACCAGTCTCTCTCTCTCTCTTTTTTTTTGTTTTAGGACAGAATTTCGGTCTTGTTGCCCAGGCTGCAATGGAGTGGCCAAGTCTCAGCCCGCCGTGGCCTCTGCCTCCCTAGTTTGATTGGTTTTCCTACCTAAGCCTACCGAGTGGCTGGGATTGTAGGTGGGAGCCATAATGCCCGGCTAATTTTTTTTTTTTGGGGGGTAGAGATGGTTTCTCCATGTTGGTCCAGCTGGCCTGGAGCTCCCGACCTCTGGAGATCTGCCCGCCTAGGCCTCTGGGGTGCTGGGATTGCAGGCGTGAGCCACCGTGCCC
>NW_026664030.1:0-1942 GCF_009828535.3 Hylobates moloch | reverse complement strand
AAGCACAAGGGGTCAGGGGATTTCCCTTTCCTAGCCAAGGGAATCTGGGACAGACTACCTGGGAAAATGGGGCACTCCCGCCCAAATAGGGCACTTTTCCCAAGGTCTTAGCAACCGGCAGACAATGTGATTCTCTCCTGTGCCTGGATCGGTGGGTCCCAGGCCCACGGAGCCTTGCACACTGGTAGTGCAGCAGTCTGAGATCAATCGGCAAGGCGGCAGCCTGGCTGGGAGAGGGACGTCTGACATTGCTGAGGCTTGAGTAGGTAAACAAAGTGGCCAGGAAGCTCAGACTGGGTGGAGCCCCCCACAGCCTAATAAGGCCTGCTGCCTCTAGACTCCATCTCTGTGGGCAGGGCATAGCGAACAAAAGGCAGCAGACAACTTCTGCAGACTTAAATGTCCCTGTCTGACAGCTCTGAAGACAGCAGTTAACTAGAAGGACAGATGCCCAATGGGTCCTGACCACCATGTACCTTAGGGGCCGACAGACACCTCATATGGGCGGCTGCCCCTCTGGGATGAAGCATCCAGAGGAAGGATCAGGCAGCAATATTTGCTGTACTGCAAAATTCGCTGTTCTGCAGCCTTTGCTGGTGATACCCAGGAAAACAGCATCTGGAGTGGAGCTAGAACTAGAAATTACTAAACTAGAAAATGCAGCCCAACACAAATTCATAAACTTTCTTAAAATGTTATAAGATTCGGCCAGGCGCAGTGGCTCACACCTGTAATCCCAGCACTTTGGGAGGCTGAGGCAGGCGGATCATCTGAGGTCAGGAGTTCGAGACCAGCTTAACCAACATGGAGAAACCCTGTCTCTACTAAAAAATACAAAATTGGCCAGGCGTGGTGGTGCATGCCTGTAATCCCAGCTGCCCGGGAGGCTGAGGCAGGAGAATTACTTGAACCTGGGAGGCAGAGGTTCAGCCTGGGCAACAAGAGTGAAACTCTGTCTCAAAAAAAAAAAAGTTATAAGATTTATGTATGGACTTCTTTTTTTTTTTTTTTTTTTTGCTCATTAGCTATTGTTAATGTTAGTGTATTTTACATGTGGCCCAAGACAATTCTTCTTCCAATATGGCCTAGGGAAGCCAAAAGCAGAAACACCTCTGCTCTAAAGACATTAGTATCAGAATCACCATTTATTTTGAAAACTATTATCTTTACCTTTTACATATGAATATGTTTACTAAATAAAACATACAATTCATAAATCATTTATACTTTTAACAAGTTCTAACATGTATTAATATCTTTTTGCATTAAAATAAATAAAATGGCTTTCTGAGATTGTAAAACAGATTAACATTTAAGGCAATATAAATTTGTAATGATTTCTACATCTACAGCGACTCTGAAAATGAAGTAACGTCATGAGAAGAGGAAACCATATGGAATTATTACACTTCTCTTTCCACATGAACAGCCTGGCTATTCTCTGCCCTTCTGTACTAAGGCCCATCCTCTGGAATCATAGGGTGGCCTGGAAGCCTCAAAAGGAAATTCTCCTTTGTGGTCAGAGGGAGGAACTGCTGTCTTCCATCACCCTTCTTCACACTGCAAATGTGACTTGGAATAGAATCCATGTAAAAATAGTTTTATGCTTCTGAAAGCGTGCAGGACAAAAAAAGGTGTTGTGTGGGCCAGTGGTGTCTGTAACTGCAAGTTCTACCAGTTCTCAAACTATAGAATGTTTCAGAAATGCCAGGGAGTGGATTAAAAATGTAACTTTAATCTGACTCAGTTCTGGGGGGTAATCCAAAAAACGCATTTTTATCTAGAACCCCAGGTGGTCCTGACACAGGTGGCTGAATGAACTCCCCCCCAGTGTGTTGTCATTGTACTTTCTACCTGTTTTTAACATTTTCCTACATATTCAACTGTATTATGACTAAAGTAATCTCTTCCCAACTTTGAGTTTATCTGGCAGAAAATTATA
>NW_026664029.1:0-1942 GCF_009828535.3 Hylobates moloch | reverse complement strand
CTTACTTTTGATTGAGCAGTACTGAAACACTCTCTATGTACAAACTGCAAGTGGACATTCAGAGAGATAAGAGGCCTATAGTGGAAAAAGGAATATCTTCAATAAAAACTACACAGAGGCATTCTGTGAAACTTCTTTCTGTTCTGTGGATTCAACTGACAGACTTGAACCTTACATTTGATTGAACAGTTCAGAAACACTTTATGGAGAAAATGCTAGCGGAATTTCTGAGCGCTAAGTGGCCTATGGTGGAAACAGGAATAACTTCAAATAAAAACCCCACAGAGGCATTCTGAGAAACTTCTTTCTATTCTGTGCATTTAACTAACAGAGTTGAAGCTTACTTTTTATTGAGCAGTTCTGAAACATTCTTACCGTAGAAACCGCAAGTGGAGATTCAGAGCGCTAGGGGGCATATAGTGGGAAAAGGGATATCTTCGAATAAAAACTGCACAGAAGCATTCTGTTAAAATCCTTACTGCTCTCTGCATTCAACTAACAGAGTTGAAGCATACTTTTGATTGAGCAGTCCTGAAACACTCTCTGTAGAATCTGCAATTGCACATTAGGAGCGATAAGGGGCCAATAGTGGAAAATAGAATATCTTCAAGAAAAACTACACAGAAGCATTCTGCAAAACTACCCTCTGTTCTGTGCATTCAACTAACAGAGTTGATCCTGACTTTTGATTGAGCAGTTCTGAAATACTCTTTCTGTAGAACCTGCAAGTGGACATTCAGAGTGCTATGGGGCCTAAAGTGGAAAAAGTATAAATTCAAATAAAAACTACACGGAAGCATTCTTTGAAACTTCTTTCTGTTCTGTGTATTCCACCAACAGGGTTGAACCTCACTTTTGATAGAGCAGTTCTGAAACACTCTTTCTGTAGAAACTGCAAGTGGACATTCAGATCGCTAAGGGGCCTATAGTGGAAAAAGGAATATCATCAAATAAAAACTACACATAAGCATTCTGCAAAACTTCTTTCTGTTCTGTGCATTTAACTAACAGAGTTGAAGCTTACTTCGGATTGAGCAGTTCTGAAACATTCTTTCTGTAGAAACTGCAAGTGGAAATACAGAGCGCTAGGGGGCATATAGTGGGAAAAGGGATATCTTCGAATAAAAACTACACAGAAACATTCTTCGAAACTTCTTTCTGTTCTGTGCATTTAACTAAGAGAGTTAAACCGTAGTTTTGATTGAACAGTTCTTAAACACACTTTCTATAGGAAGTGCAGTGGACATTCGGAGCGCTAAGCGGCCTATAGTGGAAAGAGGAATATCTTCAAATAAAAACTACAAGGAAGATTTCTGCGAAACTACTTCCTGTTCTGTGCATTCATCTAACGGAGTTGAACCATACTTTTGGTTGAGCAGTTCTGAAAAACTCTTTCTGTAGAAACTGGAAACGGACATTCGGAGCGCTAAAGGGCCTACAGGGGGAAAAGGAATATATTGAAATAAAAGCTACACAGAAGCATTCTGCGAAACTTCTTTCTGTTCTGTGCACTCAGCTAACAGATTTGAAGCTTACTTTTGATTGAGCAGTACTGAAACACTCTCTGTACAAACTGCAAGTGGACATTCAGAGAGCTAAGTGGCCTATAGTGGAAAAACGAATATCTTCAAATAACTACACAGAAGCATTCTGCGAAACTACCCTCTGTTCTGTGCATTCAACTAACAGAGTTGATCCTCACTTTTGATTGAGCAGTTCTGAACTACTCTTTCTGTAGAAACTGCAAGTGGACATTAGACTGCTAAGGGGCCTATAGTGGAAATAGGAATATCTTCAAATAAAAACTACACAGAAGCATTGTGTGAAACTTCTTTCTGTTCTGTGCATTCAACTAACAGAGTTGAACCTTACTTTTGATTGAGCAGTTCTGAAACACTCTTTCTGTAGAAACTGCAGGTGGAAATAGGGAGTGCTAAGGGGC
>NW_026664028.1:0-1943 GCF_009828535.3 Hylobates moloch | reverse complement strand
TAGTGAGCCATAATGCCTGGATAATTTTTTTTGCTTTTTTTTTTTTTCTGTTTTTGGGTAGAGATGGGGTTTCTCCATGTTGGTCCAGCTGGCCTGGAGCTCCTGACCTCAGGTGATCCTCCCGCCTAGGCCTTCAGGGCTGCTGGGATTGCAGGCGTGAGCCACCACATCTGGCCCACTTTATTAATCAGAATGGAATACATTGGCCTGCCATGGTGGCTCACGCTTGTAGTCTCAGGATGTTGGACGACCAAGCTCGGAGGATCCCTTGAGGCTAGGAGTTGCAGACTGGCCTGGGCAACGTGGTGAAACTGGTCTCTCTCTCTCTCTTTTTCATTTTAGGGCGGAATTTCGCTCTTGTTGCCCTGGCTGGAATGCAGTTGCCCAGTCTCGGCCCGTCATGGCCTCTGCCTCCCTAGTTTGAATGGTTCCCCTCCCTAAGCCTCCTCAGTGGCTGGGATTGAAGGTGTGAGCTGTAATGCCCGGCTAATTTTTTTTTTTCTTTTCGGTAGAGACGGGGTTTCTCCATGTTGGTCCAGCTGGCCTGGAGCTCCCGACATCTGGCGATCCGCCCGCCTGGGCCTCTCATGGTTCTGGGATTGCAGGTGTGAGCCACCGTGCCAGGCCCAATTTATTAATCAGGAAGGAATAGATCGGCCCAGCGTGGTGGCTCATGCTTGTGGTCTCAGGATCATGGACGTCTGAGCGCTGGGGATCACTGGAGCCTAGGAGTTCCAGACTGGCCTAGGCAACATGGTAAAACCGGTCTCTCTCTCTCTCTTATTTTTTTAGGGCTGAATTTCGCTCTTGTTGCCCAGGCTGGAAGGCAGTGGCAGGGTTTCAGCCCACTGTGGCCTCCACCTCCCGGGTTTGGGTGGTTCTCCTCCCTCCACCTCCTGATGTGGCTGCGATTGCAAGTGGGAGCCATAATGCCCTGCAAATTTTTTTTTTTTTTTTTTTGGGTAGAGATGGAGTTTCTCCATATTGGTCTGGCTGACCTGGAGCTTCCGACCTCCGGTGATCCACCCGCCTAGGCCTCTGGGGTGCTGGGATTGCAGGCGTGAGCCACCACGCCAGGCCCCATTTATTATTCAGAAGGGAATAGATCGGCCTGGCATGTTGGCTCACGCTTGTAGTCCCAGGACCTTGGACGGCCGAGCACGGTGGATTACTGGAGCCTAGGAGTACCAGACTGGCCTGGGCAACATGGTGAAAACCGTCTCTCTCTTTTTTTTTCTTAGGGCGGAATTTGCGGTCTCGGCCTGCCATGGCCTCCACCTCCTGGGTTCGGGTGGTTCTGCTGCCTCGGCATCCTGAGTGCTGGGATTGCAGGTGTGAGCCATAATGCCGGGCTAATTTTTTTGTTGTTGTTGGGGGTAGAGTCGGGGTTTCTCCATGTTGGTCCGGCTGGCCTGGGGCTCCCGACTTCGGATGATCCGCCCGCCTAGGCCTCCCAGGGTGCTGGGATTGCAGGAAGGAGCCACCACACCTGGCCCAATTTGGTCATCAGAATGGAATACATCGGCCTGGCGTGGTGGCTCACACTTGTAGTCTCAGGACTTTGGATGGCCGAGTGCGGGCGATCCCTTGAGCCTAGGAGTTCCAGACTGGCCTGAGCAACATGGTGAAACCAGTCTCTCTCTCTCTCTTTTTTTTTGTTTTAGGACAGAATTTCGGTCTTGTTGCCCAGGCTGCAATGGAGTGGCCAAGTCTCAGCCCGCCGTGGCCTCTGCCTCCCTAGTTTGATTGGTTTTCCTACCTAAGCCTACCGAGTGGCTGGGATTGCAGGTGTGAGCCATAATGCCCGGCTAATTTTTTTTTTTTTTTGGGTAGAGACAGGGTTTCTCCATGTTGTTCCAGCTGGCCTGGAGCTCCCGACCTCTGGAGATCTGCCCGCCTAGGCCTCTGGGGTGCTGGGATTGCAGGCGTGAGCCACCGTGCCC
>NW_026664027.1:1531-1943 GCF_009828535.3 Hylobates moloch | reverse complement strand
TCACCATGTTGGCCAGGCTGGTCTCGAACTCCCGACCTCAGGTGATCCACCCGCCTTGGCCTCCCAAAGTGCTGGGGTTACAGGCATGAGCCACCGCGCCCGGCCAGAGAAATTTTTTACGTGTATATAATGCATAGTGATTAAATCAGGGTATTTAGGGTATCCATCCCCTAAGTAAAATACATTTTTTTAAATATAGTCATTCTACTCTGCTATCAAACATGGAATATGGCCGGGCACCGTGGATCGTGCCTGTAACCATAGCAGGCAAGGATTACTTTGCCTTTCACCTTTGGGAAGCCAAAGCATAAAAATCACTTGAGCCCAGGAGTTCGAGACCAGCCTGGACAACACAGCCGACAACCTTTTTTATTTTTTTGAGACGGAGTCTCACTCTGTCACCCAGGCTGGA
>NW_026664027.1:0-1431 GCF_009828535.3 Hylobates moloch | reverse complement strand
CCATGCCTGGCTAATTTTTTGTATTTTTAGTAGAGACGGGGTTTCACCATCTTGGCCAGGTTGGTATTGAACTCCTGACCTCGTGATCCACCCGCCTCGGCCTCCCAAAGTGCTAGGATTACAGGCGTGAGCCACCGCGCCCGGCTCTACTTATGATATTTTCAACTTCTGATGGGTTTATTGGAACATAACCCCATCATAAGTCAGGGAACATCTGTACTTTGTAGATGATCTCAACTTTGTCTTCTAATACTACTAATGAAGTTTTGATCAATGTCATTATATTTTATTTACTTTTTATTTAATTATTAATTTGTGAGACAAGTCTTGCTCTGTCACCGAGGCTGGAGTGCAGTGGTGTGATCATAGCTCACTGCAGCCTCTACCTCCAGGGCTCAAGTTGAGGCAGGAAAATAGGATCTGGAGGCAGGGAATATAAGGCCGATTCACACTTCAGCTATGACAAGAAATATCCTCTCCATAGGGCGTAGGCCAAGTAAATGATTGTAACTTTACTTTATCCTCTTCATTTACATAGGGCATACCTCAAGTAGAGATTATTTTTAAACTCCCAAAAATTCTGAAACAGGGCCTTTGAGCTATGCTTGGGCCCGCTGGAACCCTGTGGAGTGTACTTTCATTTTCAATAAATCCCTTCATTCCTTCCTTGCTTTGTTTGTGCGTTTTGTCTAATTCTTTGTTTAAGATGCCAAGAACCTGGACACTCTTCCCCGGTAACAAAGCCTCCCACCTCAGCCTCCCAAATAGCTGGGACTAGAGGCATGCACCACCATGCCTGGCTAATTTTTATTTATTTATTTATTTCATTTTATTGGTAGAGACTTGGTGTTACTATGTTGCCCACGCTGGTCTTGAACTCCTGGGCTCAAAGGGTCCTCCCTCCTTGGCCTTCCAAAGTGCTGGGATTACAGGTGTGAGCCACTGCCCCCAGCCTGCAGGACAATTCTTTTTTTTTTTTTTTGATGGAGTTTTGCTTTTGTTGCCCAGGCTGGAGTGCAATGGCCTCGTCTTGGCTCACTGCGACCTCTGCCTCCTGGGGTCAAGCAATTCTCCTGCCTCAGCCTCCCAAGTAGTTGGGATTACAGGCATGCACCACCACCACGCTTGGCTAATTTTGTATTCTTAGTAGAGATGGGGTTTCACCATGTTGTTCAGGTTGGTCTTGAACTCCTGACATCAGGTGATCCGCCTGCCTTGGCATCCCAAAGTGCTGGGATTACAGGCGTGAGCCACCACGCCAGGCTGACAATTCTTGAAGAGTAAATACCTTTTCCCTTCAAAAAGAATCAAGATTCCTTGAAGAAATGCCTGCTTCCAGGTCTGAGGAAAGGAAATGTAAATTATTACCGATTTTTCTTATTTTTTCTTAATATGTTAAGCACAGAAATTACCAAAAACATAACCACAAAT
>NW_026664026.1:0-1943 GCF_009828535.3 Hylobates moloch | reverse complement strand
GTGAGATACCATCTCACACCAGTTAGAATGGCCATCATTAAAAAATCGTGGCAAAATCTTAACCATCTTTCAAGATCTGCCTTGCATGCCTGTTCTTCCAGGAAGACTTCTCTAAAACTCTCAGTTGGAATTTATGCCTCTTTCCTCTAACTCCTAGAGCCACATGTCTGTGCCTTTCTTTCAACACTTAGCATCTCCTACCTCATATTATAATGCCTTGTAGAGATGTATTAATTTCTCTAGACTCAATCATGAACTCAAGAAAGTGAATACTATTGGGCAGTCTAGGTCATGTTTTTGTCCCTGAAGTGGAGCATTTATTACTTGGCCTCAGCCTTCACATCTAAATATAGTATCAAAAATATTTTTCAAATATAACCCCTCTTCTTCATCTGTATTACTGCTTCCCTCATTCATGCCCTCAACATGTCTCTCCTGAACCACTGCAATTGTTCCCTAACTTATGTGCCTAATCCATTTTTAAATTCCTCCTCCATAAGGCTTCCAGAGTAATCAGTCCCTATTAGTGACTTCCACTGGTCAATGGGATGTCCTCTACACATCTTAACCTGGTATAGAAGACTCTCAGTATTGAGGACCATACCTACCTCTTAAGTACAGCCTGTGCTTGTCTTTTTTATGATCTAGAAATATTATCTACACTATGCAAGGTTTCATACTTTCGTGCCTTTCTCAGGCTATTCCATCATTCTGAATTGTTTCCCCATCTTTCTTTATCTTCATCAAGACTCATCTTGGGCAAGATGACCTTCAAGAAGCATTACCTGAATTCCACTTCCACTTTGGGCTAGCTGCTCTTCTTCTTTTCTCTCATGACATATTAATATCTTACCATGCTCAGATGCATATTTTTCTTCACTGTACCATGTTAGTGGAAATCATCTATGTATGTGTCTGTCTCATTCATCTGTGTGCTCACTTTTTAGGGTTAGGAAACATACCCTGTTTATCTTTGTCTTCCTTGCACCTAGGTTAGTACATATATTGAGTGCTCAAACATAGTAGTTTGTTGAATGAATCATAAAAATCAATTATTGTATTATACCTTAATACAGTGATACCACCAGGGCTTGCTGAAGTTTACATATTGCCTATATTAAATGATTTCATCTTGCTGTTTCCCTGCAGTCTGTTTGCTGTCATGTCACACTGTAGTGAAAATACTTGCCTCTATCAGCTCCTCTTCCAATAGGATTTTATTAAATGTCCTTCTAATACAGGTCCATAGATACAAATCAGAAAATCAACATGGCTACAATAGTATTAGAACAAGACTACAATGATTCTGATGGGATTTCACACAGGCTTCTGTGTCAGTAAATTTTGTGAATTTTATAAATATAGCAGCAACACCTGTTTTGATTGGTTAAATTATTTTGATTCCATTTCTGGTTCTCAGTATGTTCTGGAGAGATGTGGCTCCAGGATTCAGATGACAGACCCAGAGCCAACTGGGATACACCATGCACCATTCTGCTCTTTCTTTGATTATGGTAATTTTAGTTTGACCAGGACTATTGTAGGCATATGCCTTTTGCATTCATGCATTTTATCGCATTTGATCCCCAGAAGATCCCTTTGCAGCTGATATATTATCTGAATTTTACAGGTAATAGAAGAGAGACACACAAAGGTTAATGGGCACATCTAAGGTCACACAGTCAGTAAGTAAATGAGTCATGCTGAAAATCAGGTGTCTTCACTCAAAATCCAATGTTCTTTCTTCTATCCCAAACTTTGCTCCATATAATTTTTGTGTGAGAAAACTGAATTTGTCTAAACCACTGTTTTTTCAAACTTCACGTTGAAACTCACTAGTTGGTCATAAAATCAATTTAGTGAGGGCAAAGCAGCATTTGAATGGAATGGAATGGAATGGAATGGAATGGAATGGAATGGAATGGAATGGAATGGAATGGAAT
>NW_026664025.1:0-1943 GCF_009828535.3 Hylobates moloch | reverse complement strand
TGCCTGCAATCCCAGCTACTCGGGAGGCTGACGCAGGAGAATTGCTTGAACCCGGGAGGCAGAGGTTGCTGTGGGACAAGACCGCGCCATTGCACGGCAGTCTGGGCAACAAGAGCGAAACTCTGTCTCGGGAAAAAAATAAATAAATAAATAAAAATGATCTGGGCACAGTGGCGCGTGCCTGTGGTCTCAGGTACTCCACTCTGGAGGCTGAGGTGGAAAGATCGCTTGAGTCCAGGAGCGTCCACGCTGCAGTGAGTGAGTTATGATAGCACCACTGCCAGGGTGACAGAGTGAGACGCTGTCTCTAAATCAGTCAATCAATGAATCAGATCACTGGAAGGCGCTGTCTGTGCCTTACTTTCAAAGGGAGTCTCTTTAGGCCAAGCAGGCATGGTGCCTCACGCCAGTAATCCCAGCATTTTGGGAGGCCGAGGCGGGAGGAAAGAAGAAAGGGAGGAAGGGAGGAAAGAAGAAAGGGGGGAAGGCAGTCAGGCAGGAAAGAAAAAGAAAGAAAGAAGAAAGAAAAAGAAAGAAAGGAAGGAAGGAAGGAAGGAAGGAAGGAAGGAAGGAAGGAAGGAAGGAAGGAAGGAAGGGAAGGGAGGGAGGGAGGGAGAAAAAGGGGAAGAAAAAAGAAGAAAAGAGAAGAAAAGAAAAGAAAACAGGGAGGTGCATATCTCCTTGACTGGTGACTGCCCAGGATACAGCTGACTGAAGCCTCCACCTGTGGGGTCTCAAGTGATCTTCTCTTTATCTCAGCCTCTCGAGTAGCTGCGACTACAGGCAGGTATCAGCATGCACAACTAATCTTATTATAATATTATGATTATTATTGAGACAGAGTCTCGCTCTGTCTCAATAATTGCCATGGCACGATCTCAGCTCACTGCAACCTCGGCCTCCCTGGTTCAAGTAACTCGCCCGCCTCAGTCTCCTGAGTAGTTGTGATTACAAACCTATGCCACCAGGCCTGGCTAATTGTTCTATTTTTCATAGAGATGGGGTTTCGCCATGTTGGCCAGCCTGGTCTTGAACTCCTGGCCTCAAGTGATCCACCCGGCTTGGCCTCCCAAAATGTTGAAATGACAGGCGTGAGCCACTGTGCCCAGCCCAAATAATCTTTTTAATCAATTGTAGAGAAGAAGTTTCATCAGCCGCCTGGTGGAGGTTGGGGTGGGTTTTATTCAGTCTGCGTACTGTGAAAAGGGTAAATTAGTGTGGTTTGTGAACTAGATGTGGAAATTGTGTGTGTGTGTGTGTGAGAGAGAGAGAGACAGAGACAGAGAGACAGAGAGAGAGAGACCAATCCCACTATGAGGACCTGGAAATGGTAGTTGATGTGGGTCCCTGTCTAGTCACCTGTCTGTCTGTAGATGACTGAGGATTCCAGAAATGAAGGTCAACAGTATCTATTGAGCTGTTTCTCCCTCTCATGCGTCTCATCTGTGTGGTGGAGGAAGGGAAGAAAAGAGGTTCTGATGGGAAGATGTCTTCATGCCTGAGGAAGCTGCAGGCAGGCTGACTGGAAGGAGGGCATCCTATACGCCATTTCCATACCAGGGCACCCTTTACAATGCTGGGGCTGCCAGTCCACCCTGTACATCAACCCACCCCCAAGAACAGCACGGTCCGGGGTGGTCCAGTCTCAACCCATCCGGCCCTCCTGGGGCATCTGGTGGAAGTCTTTGCTGGAGGATTCGAAAGCAGCATCAACGCGGTTCCCTTGAGGTCGCCTGGCAAAGGCCAGCCAGGGGAGGGTGGCGGGACGTGAAGGGGGGCGGGGCATCGGCCTCAGAGCTCCCCGGAAGGTGGTAGGCAGCCGGTGGGGGACGCTGGGCCAGAGACGTCTGGCAGGATATAGATCTGGAAGCCGTGTCAGTCCTCTCCCATACCTCTCCCATGGAAAATCCCACGGCGGCGGTGGGAGCCTTGGCTGGAGGAGA
>NW_026664024.1:0-1944 GCF_009828535.3 Hylobates moloch | reverse complement strand
GTTGGACATTTGGGTTGGTTCCAACTCTTTGCTATTGTGAATAGTGCCGCAATAAACATATGTGTGCATGTGTCTTTATAGCAGCATGATTTATAGTCCTTTGGGTATATACCCAGTAATGACATGGCTGGGTCAAATGGTATTTCTAGTTCGAGATCCCTGAGGAATCGCCACACTGACTTCCACAATGGTTGAACTAGTTTACAGTCCCACCAACAGTGTAAAAGTGTTCCTATTTCTCCACATCCTCTCCAGCACCTGTTGTTTCCTGATTTTTTAATGATGGCCATTCTAACTGGTGTGAGATAGTATCTCACTGTGGTTTTGATTTGCATTTCTCTGATGGCCAGTGATGATGAGCATTTTTTCATATGTTTTTTGGCTGCATAAATGTCTTCTTTTGAGAAGTGTCTGTTCATGTCCTTCATCCACTTTTTGATGGGGTTGTTTGTTTTTTTCTTGTAAATTTGTTTGAGTTCATTGTAGATTCTGGATATTAGCCCATTGTCAGAGGAGTAGGTTGCAAAAATTTTCTCCCATTCTGTAGGTTGCCTGTTCACTCTGCTGGTAGTTTCTTTTGCTGTGCAGAAGCTCTTGAGTTTAATTAGATCCCATTTGTCAATTTTGGCTTTTGTTGCCATTGCTTTTGGTGTTTTAGACATGAAGTCCTTGCCCACGCCTATGTCCTGAATGGTATTGCCTAGGTTTTCTGGTAGGATTTTAGTGGTTTTAGGTCTAACATTTAAGTCTTTAATCCATCTTGAATTAATTTTTGTATAAGGTGTAAGGAAAGGATCCAGTTTCAGCTTTCTACATACGGCTAGCCAGTTTTCCCAGCACCATTTATTAAATAGGGAATCCTTTCCCCATTTCTTGTTTTTGTCAGGTTTGTCAAAGATCAGATAGTTGTAGATATGCGGCATCATTTCTGAGGACTCTGTTCTGTTCCATTGATCTATGTCTCTGTTGTGGTACCAGTACCATGCTGTTTTGATTACTGTAGCCTTGTAGTATAGTTTGAAGTCAGGTAGCGTGATGCCTCCAGCTTTGTTCTTTTGGCCTAGGATTGACTTGGCAATGCGGGCTCTTTTTTGGTTCCATATGAACTTTAAAGTAGTTTTTTTCCAATTCTGTGAAGAAAGTCATTGGTAGCTTGATGGGGATGGCATTGAATCTATAAATTACCTTGGGCAGTATGGCCATTTTCACGATATTGATTCTTCCAACCTATGAGCATGGAATGTTCTTCCATTTGTTTGTATCCTCTTTTATTTCATTGAGCAGTGGTTTGTAGTTCTCCTTGAAGAGGTCCTTCACATCCCTTGTAAATTGGATTCCTAGGTATTTTATTCTCTTTGAAGCAATTGTGAATGGGAGTTCACTCATGATTTGGCTCTCTGTTTGTCTGTGATCAGTGTACAAGAATGCTTGTGATTTTTGTACATTGATTTTGTATCCTGAGACTTTGCTGAGGTTGCTAATCAGCTTAAGGAGATTTGGGGCTGAGACCATGGGGTTTTCTAGATATACAATCATGTCATCTGCAAACAGGGACAATTTGACTTCCTCTTTTCCTAATTGAATACCCTTTATTTCCTTCTCCTGCCTGATTGCCCTGGCCAGAACTTCCAGCACTATGTTGAATAGGAGTGGTGAGAGAGGGTATCCCTGTCTTGTGCCAGTTTTCAAAGGGAATGCTTCCAGTTTTTGCCCGTTCAGTATGATATTGGCTGTGGGCTTGTCATAGATAGCTCTTATTATTTTGAGATACGTTTCATCAATACCTAATTTATTGAGAGTTTTTAGCATGAAGGGCTGTTGAATTTTGTCAAAGGCCTTTTCTGCATCTATTGAGATAATCATGTGGTTTTTGTCTTTGGTTCTGTTTATATGCTGGATTACATTTATTGATTTGCATATGTTGAACCAGCCTTGCATCCCAGG
>NW_026664023.1:0-1944 GCF_009828535.3 Hylobates moloch | reverse complement strand
AAAAAAAAAAAAATAGCTGGATACAGTGGCTCACCCCCTGCAATCCAGCCTGTAATCCCAGCACTTTGAGAGGCTTGCTGCAGGCCGGGAGTTCAAGACCAGCATGGGCAACATAGCAAGACCCCATCTCTACAGCAAATACAAAAAAAAAAAAAAAAATAGCTAGATACAGTGGCTCACCTCCTGCAATCCAGCCTGTAATCCCAGCACTTTGGGAGGCTGCAGTGGGAGGATTGCTTGAGGCCGGGAGTTCAAGAGCAGCCTGGGCAACATAGTCAGACCCCATCTCTACAGCAAGTACAAAAAAAATAGCTGGATACAGTGGCTCACCCCTGCAATCAACCCTATAATCCCAGCACTTTGAGAGGCTTGCTGCAGGCCAGGAGTTCAAGACCAGCATGGGCAACATAGCGAGACCCCATCTCTACAGCAAATACAAAAAAAAAAAAAAATAGCTGGATACAGTGGCTCACCCCTGCAATCCAGCCCGTAATCCCAGCACTTTGAGAGGCTTGCTGCAGGCCAGGAGTTCAAGACCAGCGTGGGCAACATCTCCAGACCCCATCTCTGCAGCAAATACAAAAAAAAAAATAGGTGGATACAGTGGCTCACCCCCTGCAATCCAGCCTGTAATCCCAGAACTTTGAGAGGCTTGCTGCAGGCCGGGAGTTCAAGACCAGCTTGTCAACACAGCCAGACCCCGTCTCTACAAGATGTACAAAAATCAGCCGGGCGTGGTGGTGGGTGCCTGCGGTCCTGGCTCCCCGGGAGGCTGAGGCAGGAGGAAGAAGCTTGAACCGGGAGACACT
Organism: Hylobates moloch; assembly: GCF_009828535.3. Taxonomy (NCBI): domain Eukaryota; kingdom Metazoa; phylum Chordata; class Mammalia; order Primates; family Hylobatidae; genus Hylobates; species Hylobates moloch. The sequence continues at coordinate 1,135 of NW_026664023.1, read as the reverse complement.
GGCACGTGTCTAGACTGCAGTGGGGCTGTGACTACCAGCACAAGGCCTATTAGCATCGGCTTCTAGCTGGGGCGCCCTAATTATCCCTCATTAGTATTTAGCAGCGTGGGGCCTGCCTGGCGTTAGCTTGTGCTGCAGCAGCCTGTTTGATAGGAGGCGACGCGGAGGTCAGCGTGCAGGCATTCATTAGGCCTGGACGTCAGGAATGATTCCCGGCCACGGGAGCCGGCTCCCTTCACAGGCACCCGGCCGGCCCTTCCGGGCGGCTGGGCCCCCGTCCGCACCATGCAGGGCTGGTGTTTTCCAGCCTCTAAAGGTGCTGGATTTGGCTGAGGGCTGACGGCGTGTCCTGAATCCACACACAGCAACGGGAGGTTCGTAAGGACTGCGCCCAGCCAGGCTTTGCTTTAATTAGGCCCAGAGTGAGAAACACAGACATGAAGATGACGGTCACGGAGGAATAAGTTTTTTTTGTTTGTTTCTGTTTTTGTTGTTTTTGAGACGGAGTCTCGCTCTGTCGCCCAGGCTGGAGGGCAGTGGCGCGATCTCGGCTCACTGCAAGCTCCGCCTCCCGGGTTCAAGCCATTCTCCCGCCTCAGCCTCCTGAGTAGCTGGGATGACAGGTGCCCGCCACCATGCCCGGCTAATTTTTTGTATTTTAGTAGAGATGGGGTTTCACCTTGTTGGTCAGCCTGGTTTTGAACTCCTGACCTCAGGTGATCTGCCTGCCTCCGCCTCCCAAAGTGCTGGGATGACAGGCGTGAGCCACCGCACCCGGCCAGGAATAAGTTTTTATTATGTTCAAAGTCCTCTAAAAACTAGGCACCAGGGGAAGATGAACTGTCACAGAGAGAAAGAGAGAGAGAGACAGAGCGACAGAGAGAGAGACAGAGACAGAGAGAGAGGCAGAGAGACAGAGACAAAGAGAAACAGAGACAAAGACAGAGAGACAGAGAGAGACAAAGAGAGATACAGAGAGACAGACAGAGATAGAGACAGAGAGAGACACAGAAAGAGACAGAGACAGATGGAGAGACGAGAGAGAGACACAGAGGCAGAGAGACAGAGACAGAGAGAGACAGAGAGATACAGAGAGAGAGAAAGACGGAGAGACAGAGACACAGAGACAGAGAGA
>NW_026664022.1:0-1944 GCF_009828535.3 Hylobates moloch | reverse complement strand
CACAGAGATAGCATGCCATCCTCATCACATCATAGCCAGGAGTTTATGAAATACTATGACTTGGTAATGAATAATCTTGATCACTTGGGCAAAGTGGTACTTATCAGGTTCACTCTCCAATTACTATTGATCTCCTTGTATTTTCTGTTCTTTGGAAGCATGTCATTATATCAAGCTCACACTTAAGGAGGGAAGGGGTTTAAACTTCATCTCCTGGGAGAAGGAGTATCTACGGATATTATTTGGAATTTTTCTGTTGGGGAAATTTACTTTTTCTCCTCCATTTATTTCCAATATTTAGCATGAAAGACATAGAAATATTTTTAGTTGTCGCATCATTTACTTCTAAAAATAATCTGTGCTTCAACTTTATTTTTAGTACATGTTTATTAACTCAGTCCTCTTTCCTCTAAATTATACAAACTCCAAATTTTACATTTACTTCTTATGAGTTACATTTGTGAAATGCTTGCATTTTTTTTAATCAAAGTAAATAAAAATACCAATTTTCTGGTACTGAAAATTATATATGTTCTACGGAAATTTTTATTTCAATGAGAATAAAGTTAAATGCATTATCCTAACGAAGAGAAAGAAACTAGAAAATTAGAAAACTGTGTTTTCGAAAGTTATGCCTGGAATTTTGGCCCATATTTTGTTTTATTATGTCCAACAGGCTATAGTGTCAACAAGTTATTTAAAATGCTAATATTAGATAAAAAGTTTGTTTAGGTTGTTAAGTCTATCCACACAATTAATTTATTCATTCATTAATAATAAATTATAGTCTTCTGTTATAATATTTTTGGTAGACAATTTGTACCTACCACATGTCTGAAACTATTATATGTGTTCATTAATTCTCAATTGAATAATGACCAAGTATGTAACCAAAAATATTCCCAGATAATCAAAAGTAAAACATACAAAGATTAAAATTATAATAATTTTAGAAATCTTTTCAAAAAAATTAATTTCTGTTTTAATGACCACTACGATACATTTCCTTTGTAAGAAAATATACATGTTCCACAAACTTCTCTTGTTCCACATCCTAGCTGCTTAAAGAATATTTCTTTTAGAATAACAACTCTTCTTTTAGAAATATGCATGTATGTATGCATCAAAGCATTATGTTTCACATTATAAATACGTACAATTCTATATTTTAATTAAAAATAAATAAATTTGAAATAAATGCACATGATAGCTGTGTTGTGAAGTCTAAGAGAAAGTACAAGTGAGAAACCTGGTGAGTACAAGTGAGCAAGTAGAGTTTCTCTTGCTGTTCTTTGTAATCTTGAAAAATACCTGGCACCGTCACATTACCAAAGGCAGGTCCTGGATTCCTCAGGAATGCCAAGTAAAGTTGATACCCATGAATGCTTGATAATCACTCCAATAACTCACAACTCAAGCCTTATCTGATAAACCAGAATGCAACACTCTATGGCAAAGATTGGCAAACTACACCCCACAGGCCAAATCCCATCTCTCCCCTGTTTTGTTAAAAAAAAAAAAAAAAAGTTATTTTGGAATACACCCGCACTCATTTATTTGCTATTGTGTATGATTGCTTTTCCACGATTATGGCAGAGGTAAAAAAGTTGTGACAGATCAATAACCAATGATTCACAAAGCCTAAAATATTTGCTATCTGACCCTTCACAGTGAAAGTTTGCTGATAACTGCTCTTTATAGTTAACTGACACCAAAATAAAACCGGAACCGCTATACGTATCATATATTTATCTTTCTCTGAAAGCAAAATGAAGTTTCCTTTTATGATACTAAGAAAAACATGTTTATATAAAAATTAAGTCTGGACACAGTGGCTCACATCTGTAATCCCAGCACTTTGGGAGGCCAAGGTGGACAGATTACCTGAGGTCAGGAGTTAGAGACCAGCCTGGCCAACATGGTGAAACCCTGTCTCTACTAAAA
>NW_026664021.1:0-1945 GCF_009828535.3 Hylobates moloch | reverse complement strand
TTTAACTTCTTTGCTATTGTTTTGAATTTCCTCCCATAGCTCAGAGTAGTTTGATCATCTGAAGTCTTCTTCTCTCAACTCGTGAAGGTCATCCTCCTTCCAGCTTTGTTCCGTTGCTGGTGAGGAACTGCATTCCTTTGGAGGAGGAGAGGTGCTCTGCTTTTTAGAGTTTCCAGTTTTTCTGCTCTTTTTTTTCCCCATCTTTGTGGTTTTATCTACTTTTGGTCTTTGATGATGGTGATGTACAGATGGGTTTTTGGTGTGGATGTCCTTTCTGTTTGTTAGTTTTCCTTCTACCAGACAGGACCCTCAGCTGCAGGTCTGTTGGAGTTTACTAGAGGTCCACTCCAGACGCTGTTTGGCTGGGTGTCAGCAGCGGTGGCTGCAGAACAGTGGATTTTCGTGAGACCACAAATTCAGCTGTCTGATATTTCCTCTGGAAGCTTTGTCTCAGAGGAGTACCCGGCCTAGTGAGGTGTCAGTCTGTCCCTACTGGGGGGTGCCTCCCAGTTAGGCTGCTCAGGGGTGAGGGACCCACTTTAGGAGGCAGTCTGTGGGTTCTCAGATCTCCAGCTGCGTGCTGGGAGAACCACTACTCTCTTCAAAGCTGTCAGTCACACAGGGACATTTAAGTCTGTGGAGGTTCCTGCTGACTTTTTGTTTGTTTGTGCCCTGCCCCCAGAGGTGGAGCCTACAGAGGCAGGCAGGCCTCCTTGAGCTGTGGTGGGCTCCACCCAGTTCGAGCTTCCTGGCTGCTTTGTTTACCTAAGCAATCCTGGGCAATGGTGGGCGCCCCTCCCCCTGCCTTGCTGCCGCCTTGCAGCTTGATCTCAGACTGCTGTGCTAGCAATCAGCGAGACTCCGTGGGCACAGGACCCTCCGAGCCAGGTGCGGGACACAATCTCCTAGTGTGCCATTTTCCAGGCCCGTTGGAAAAGCACAGTATTAGGGTGGGACTGACCCGATATTCCAGGTGCCGTCTGTTACCCCTTTCTTTGACTAGGAAAGGGAACTCCCTGACCCCTTGTGCTTCCCGAGTGAGGCAATGCCTTGCCCTGCTTCGGCTTGCGCGCAGTGCGCTTCACCGACTGTCCTGCACCCACTGTTTGGCACTCCCTAGTGAGATGAAACCGGTACCTCAAGCAGAAATGCAGAAATCACCCATCTTCTGGGTCGCTCAGGCTGGGAGCTGTAGACCGGAGCTGTTCCTATTTGGCCATCTTGGCTCCACCTCTTCTTTTTTTTTTTGAGACAGAGTCTTGCTCTCTTGCCCAGGATCTCCGCTCACTGCAAGCTCCGCCTCCTGGGTTCACGCCATTCTCCTGCCTCAGTCTCCCGAGTAGATGGGACTACTGGCGCCCGCCACAACTCTCGGCTAATTTTTTTGTATTTTTAGTAGAGAGGGGGTTTCACCGTGTTATCCAGGATAGTCTTAATCTCCTGACCTCGTGATCCGCCCGCCTTGGCCTCCCAAAGTGCTGGGATTACAGGCGTGAGCCACTGTGCCCGGCCACTATAGTGTAACTTTTATATGCACTGGAAACCGAAAAATTTGTGTAGCTTTTTTTATTGCCATATTTGCTTCATTGTGGTTGTCCGGAACTGAACCCACAATATCTATGAGATATTCCTGTACACATTTCACATTAGTCTCAGCATAACTAGGATAGGGATATTCCCTTACTTTGTGGTCTTTCTTGTCACTTCCCAGGGTTCTTTCCTAAATTGAAGAAAGGCCTCCAATTATCAGCTTTGGAATTGCCATGGCTAATTGTCTAGGAGATTTTTTTTATTCAAGACAAATGAGACTGACATCCTAAAACAGAGCATCATAACCTTTGTTGGTTCATTCCCCTGGAGATGATTAATGGAGACAGGACTGAATACCCTGACTGACGGTAAAAGCAAATTAGTGGGAAAATGGCCATTGGGCAGGCATACCAGT
>NW_026664020.1:0-1945 GCF_009828535.3 Hylobates moloch | reverse complement strand
ACTTGAACCCAGTCCAGCCTGGGCAACATAGTGAGATTTCATTTCTTTTCTTTTCTTTTTTTTCTTTTCTTTTATTTTCTTTTCTCTTTTCTTTTCTTTTCTTTTCTTTTTTTTTGAGACAGAGTCTCTCTCTGTCGCCCAGGCTGGAGTGCACTGGCGTGACCTTGGCTCACTGCAACCTCCACCTCCTGGGTTCAAGCAATTCTCCTGCCTCAGCCTCCTGAGTAGCTGGGATTACAGGCATGTGCCACGATGCCTGGTTAATTCTTGTATTTTTAGTAGAGAGGGTTTCACCATGTTGGCCAGGTTGGTCTCGAACTTCTAACCTCAGGTGATCCACCTGCCTCGACCTCCCAAAGTGCTGGGATTACAGGCATGAGCCACCGCTCCCGGTCCCTCATTTCTTAAAAAAACAAAGAAAAACAAAGACAACCCACAGAGTGGGAGAAGAATATTTGTAAATCATGTGCTCGATAAGGAACTTGTATCCAAAATATATAAAGAACTCTAGGCCGGGCGCGGTGGCTCACGCCTGTAATCCCAGCACTTTGGGAAGCCAAGGTGGGCGGATCCCCTGAGATTGGATGTTCGAGACCAGCCCGACTAACGTGGTAAAGCCCTGTCTCTACTAAAAATACAAAATTAGCCGGGCGTGATGGCGGGCACCTGTAATCCCAGCTACTAGAGAGGCTGAGGGAGGAGAATCACTTGAACCTGGGAGGCAGACGTTGTGGTGAGCCAAGATTGCGCCATTGCACTCCAGCCTGGGTGACAGAGTAAGACTTCATCTCAAAACAAAAACAAAAACAAAACAAACAAAAAAAAAAACGCTAGGTTAGGCGTGGTGGCTCGTGCCTGTAATCCCGGTACTTTGGGAGGCCGAGATGTGAGAATTGCTTGATCCCAGAAGTTTGAGACCAGCCTGGGCAACACAGAGAGACCCCATTTGTAAATATGTGTGTGTGTGTGTGTGTGTGTGTGTGTGTGTGCATAACTCTTACAACCCAGTAATAAGACAAATTAAGTCAACCAATTAAAAAAGTGGTAAATGATTTAAATAAACATTTTTCCGAAGAAGATAGATAAATAGCCAATAAGCACAAGAAAATATGTTCAACATCATTAGCCATTAGGGAAATGTAAATCAGAACCACAATGAAGCAGCACTTCACACCCATTAGGACAGGTCTAATAAATAAAAAAGACACATAATAACAAGTGTTGGTGAGAACATGGAGAAATTGGATACCTCATACATTGCTGGTGGTGGGAATCCAAAATGAAGCAGCCACTTTGGAAAACAGTTTGGCAGTACATTCAACATATTAAATACAGACTTTCCATATTACCCAGGAATTCCACTCCTAGGTATACACTCAAGAGATATGAAAACATATGTCTACACCAAAACTTGTACATGAATGTTCAAAGCAGCATTAGTCATAAGAGCCAAAAGGTAGCTACAAATCAAATGTTCATCGACTGATGAATAAATAAGAAAAATGTGGCCAGGCGTGTTGGCTCAAGCTGGCCAGGTGTGTTGGCTCAAGCTTTTAGTCCCAGCTGCTCAGGAGGCTGAGGTTGGAGGATCACTTGAGCCCAGGAGGTCGAGGCTGCAGTGAGCTTTGATCACATCGCCGCACTCTAGCCTGGATGATGGAGTGAAACCCTGCCTCAAGAAATAAACTAAGAATAAAATAACATGGCCAGACTTGGTGGCTCATGCTGGTATCCCAGCACTTTGGGAGGCTGAGGCTGGCGGATCACCTGAGGTCAGGAGTTCGAGACCAGCCTGGCTAACATATAGCGAAACCCCGTCTCTACTAAAAAATACAAAAATTAGCTGGGTGTGGTGGCACACGCCTGTAGTCTCAGCTACTTGGGAAGCTGAGGCAGGAGAATGGCTTGGCTTGAACCCAGGAGGTGGAGGCTGCAGTGAGCCGAG
>NW_026664019.1:0-1945 GCF_009828535.3 Hylobates moloch | reverse complement strand
TTTTGAGACGGAGTCCCGCTCTGTCGCCCAGGCTGGAGTACAGTGGCGCAATCTCGGCTCACTGCAAGCTCCGCCTCCCGGGTTCACGCCATTCTCCTGCCTCAGCCTCTCCGAGTAGCTGGGACTACAGGCGCCCGCCACTACGCCCAGCTAATTTTTTTGTATTTTTTAGTAGAGACGGGGTTTCACCGTGGTCTCGATCTCCTGACCTCGTGATCTGCCCGCCTTGGCCTCCCAAAGTGCTGGGATTACAAGCGTGAGCCACCGCGCCCGGCCCAAAGCAACTATTTAAATACATTCAAAGAATTCAAAGAAAATGTGCTAAATAAATGGGCAGAAGAAACAGTAACCTAGAAGATATCACTAAAAATAATTGTATCTGGGGCCGGGTGCAGTGGCTCATGCCTGTAATCCCAGCACTCTGGGAGGCTGAGGTGGACAGATCACAAGGTCAGGAGTTCGAGACCAGCCTGCCCAACATGGTGAAATCCTGTCTCTACTGAAAATACAAAAATTAGCCGGACATGGTGGCGCACGCCTGTAATCCTAGCTACTCAGGAGGCTGAGTCAGGAGAACTGCTTGAACCCAGGAGGCAGAGGTTGCAGGGAGGCAGAGGTTGCAATGAGCCAAGATCGCGCCATTACACTCCAGCCGGGGCAACAAAGCAAGACTCCGTCTCAAAAAAAAAAATTGTATCTGAAGAATATTGAGAAAAGATTAAATGAACAGAGCTTTGGAGACTTGTGAAATAACATTTAGGGGTCAAATAAAAGTATAACTGGAGCCAGGTGCTGTGGCTCACACCTGTAGTCTCAGCTACTTGGGAGGTTGAGGTGGGAGGATCACTTGATCTGGGAGTTAGAGGCTGAAGTGAAGTGCCACTGAACTCCAGTCTGAGTGACAGAGTGAGACCTTGTCTCTTAGAGAGAGAGAGAGAGAGAGGAGGAGGAGGAGAAGGAGGAAAAGGAAGAGGAGGAGGAGAAAGGGTAGAAAAAATATCTGAAGAGGTACTGGCTAAAAACTCCAGATTTTGTGAAAGCCATGAATTTACCAATATTAAAAAACCAGCAAACACAAGCAGGATAACTATAACAAGAACCATTCTAGCTATGGACATCAAACTCAAACTCCTGATAGCCAAAGATAATGAGAAAATCTTGAAAGTACCCAGAAAATAAATAACACATTACATACATGGAAACAATGACAAGATTAATGGCTGACTTCTCAGAAACAATGAACAGCCATAAGACGCAAGAATGGCATCTTCAAAATTTGATAAAAAATCTGAAAACCAATAATCCTTCTTTATATATTTTTTAAACAACAATATATCTGATGAAACTTTACTTCAAAAGTGAAAGGGAAGTATTTTTGGATTGGCAAAAAATGAGATAATTTGTCACCAGCAAACCTGCTGTAAAAGAAATACTAGAAGAACATATTTAGGCTGCAGGGAATAGCTATAGAGGAAAAAACTAAAGGCATTGAAAATGGCAAATTATGTAGGTAGATATATAAAGTACATCTGTCTGCCTATCCATCCATCTATCTGAATTTTTTCGCAAAAGGTAAGATGGTTAAAAAGATCTATACTATTTTAAAGGTCCTATAATTTACTTGAAATACAATACTAACTCTAAGTAAATTGTAATCCCTGGAGCAGCCATGAGAAAAGAAACTAATATGAAGAGAGACAACTAACATGTCTAAAGAGGACTCAAAATGAATACTAAAAATATTTGATTGCCATAACATACACACACAAAGCACAGGAAAGGAGTGAAAGGAACAGCAGGCAGCATGAGCTTCATCCATGCATCAGTGCTGCTTGCCTTTCACGTTACACAAGGGTGACACACAGCAGCCTGGGTGGAGGCTGCACATGCACAGCTGAGGGAACCCTAATCTTTAAAAGGTGCTGCTAGGAAACATGCCCAATCT
>NW_026664018.1:0-1945 GCF_009828535.3 Hylobates moloch | reverse complement strand
AAGGAATGAGGAGGATGCCAGTACCAGTAGGGGTTAGAATTTGAAAGCCTCCATAAAGTGGTGAGAGTTTGAAGTTCTCATCTTGGCTGAAGAACAGAGAATGGGTGGCCAGGCGTGAATCTGAGGCAAGAGTAGGGACTGGGAAGCCAGTTAAGAAGAGGCTGCAGGGAAGAGGAAGAGGGTGATCACCTGACCTCAGGTAGTGGCTGTGAGGTTGTGAAAAATGGCATCATTCAAGTAAACGCTCTTAGTTACAAGGAACTGGCAGAACATGAAAGGATCAGAATGAATAAATCTTGGCAATCAGAACACACAGATAAATCATCTGTTTCTAAGTTTCTCCTTTGCTTCATCTTTGAAAAGTGATAATTTCTGATTATTTCATTTTGAGAGCTATTGTTTAGTCTTTCCTTTTAGCAAAATTGGTTAACCTTTGCTATAGATTAGGAGATAGAAGAAACGAAGAAGAGAATTTAAACAGAGGAGATACTTATTCTGGCGTCCTGTAAATTTGTTACTTAACTTCAGGGCACAATCAAAATAAGATGCCCAGTTGCGCTTAATGTACATGCCTGTCTCTGAGGCTGTAAACGTAGCATGACTGGACAAACCACATGTAGAGCCAGAGTCTTCTGTGGTCTTTCTTGAAAAGAATAAAGACCATGAATAAGGACAGGAAATCTGGAAGGATATTTCAGGTCTCGAGATTCTGTCCCATCGACTGAAAAAGGTATTAAGCATTAGGGACATTAATTTAGAAGAAGACAAATACAGTAAACAGTAATTGTTGCATAAGGACATGATGTTATTGGTTTTTAAAAGCCCATTCAAAGTTTTAAAAATCTTAGCTATATTCCTATAATTTTTTAGTGCCACATAGTGTGATGCTTTAAGGATCTGTATGAGTAAATGTCATTTTTTGTTCAATATTTGAGCATAATTAGTGAAGTTTTTTTGGTGTGGATGATTTGCTCATGTTATCACTGTTGGTTACTGTTTTTGTAAATTTCAAATTGTCCATTTTTAAAGATAATTTTATGTACTTAAAGATGAAGAGGAACTTTGATTGTATGAGATTGCCTGCAACAGCCTTTATAGTCAAAGAGATCGCTTAGTTCTTTTGGAAAAGGAAATGTGACTCTAGGATTACGCCCTTGAGAGATGATACTTCAATTCAAATTGGGATTCACAGCGTAATTGCAGCCTGTGGTAATGCATCTTCAACATCTTAAAATAGCTGTTAGACAGTAGAGCTTTCCCCTTGAGGAAAGCAGTATTCACTAGGAGATGTCTTTTTCTCTTTAAAACCAGCAGAGCAGCCTTTGAACAATGCAAAGAAACAATATATAATATTTTCCGGAGTGATTTCAAAATTAACTGAGAACAAAAATACCCTCATCTGTTTTGTACTGTGCTACAAATAAAAAATAAATAATACAAATAAATAGAATAGTATCTGGATGGTGTCTATGTCTGGGTTAATTTTGAGGCTTCTATAGGGAATATAAAATTTAGACTTGGAGCTCTTATTGTACAAGCAAGCAACTGAACAAACTCTTAATGTCATGGGTCATTAAATCCACTGTATTACACTCTTTACAGAAAAACACACAACTAATAAAAATATATTACTATGTTTTTCTATCTTCTGTAGGTAAACAGTGGCTAACAGCAAACAGTGAGCTATTTCTTTATTCTGAATTGCATAAATTGAGCTGATGGTTTTCTTAAATATCCAGTGAATGGGGCTATTAGACTATTTTTTTCTTTGGCAGGATTTTGACAGCAAGTAACTAAATCTGATTTTTTAAAAAGAGGTCATTGGAAGAGGCTTCCAGTCACACTGAAGGTTGTAAAGCAGAGAAACATGTTAAGATGAAGTGGACCATGGCAGGTGGGAGACCAAACCACACCTAACAGCTAAGAGGCTGCAGGGGACAATGCA
>NW_026664017.1:0-1946 GCF_009828535.3 Hylobates moloch | reverse complement strand
ACAGCAGTACCGGCCTCTCCCCAGGTCTCCAGATCCACGACCCTCAAAATAGCATGGCATCACCGGCTCCTCCCTGAGTCTCCAGCTCCCAAACCCTCAAACTTCAATTGACACAGCAGATCCTCCCCACAGTTAAACAGCAGCATGGGCTGTTCCCCAAAGCTCCAGATCCACGACCCTCTGACTTAAATGGCGGTAGCACCGGCTCCTCCCCAGGTCTCCAGTTCCACGACCCTCAAACTACACAGCAGCACCAGCTCCTCCCCAGGTCTACAGCTCCACCACCCTCACACTAGACACCAAGACTACCTCCTCCCCGCTCTCCAGCTACACGACCCTCAGACTTGAACAGCAGCAGCGGCTCCTCCCTGTACCTCAAGCCCCATGACCCTCAGATTTGAACAACAGCACCACCAGCTCCTGCCTAGGGCTCTAGCTCCAGGAGCCACAGATTTAAACGGCAGCACTGGCTCTTCCTAGGATCTCCAGTGCCACTACCCTTAAACTAGAACAGCAGCACCAGCTCCTCTCTGGGTCTCCAGCTCCACAACCCTCAGATGTGACAGCACCCACTGCTCTTCCTTGGGTCACCAGATTCACTCCACTCGGACGAGAACAGCAACACCAATTCCACCCTGGATTTCCAGCTCAGTGACTCTGAGACTTCAAAGGAAGCACCGGCTCCTCCGTGCGTCTCCAGCTCCACGACACTCAAAACAACGCGGCTCCTCCCAGGCTCTGCAGCTCCACGACGCTCAACCTAGAACCACATTGCTCCTCCCAGGGACTACAACTCCATGATGATCAAACTACACAACATCCCTCCTCCCGGGTCTGCAGCTCCATGACGCTCACACTAGAAAAGACCTCTCCTCCCTGTGTCATCAGCTTCCTGACACTCGAACTACAACAATATTGCTCCTCCCTGGGTCTGCAGCTCCATGACCCTCAAACCAGATCAAGATCTCTCCTCCCTGGGTCGCCAGCTTCCTGACCCTTGAACTACAAAAACATTGCACCTCCTTGGGTCTGCAGCTCCACACCCTCAAACTAAAATACGACCTCTCCTCCCTGGGTCTGCAGCTTCCAGTCCCTCAAATAACAACATTGCTCCTCCCTGGGTCTGCAGCTCCGTGACCCTCAAACTAGAACAAGACCTCTCCTCCCTGCGTCGCCAGCTTCCGGACCCTCGAACTACAACAACATTGCTCCTCCCTGGGTCTGCAGCTCCACCACCCTCACCCTAGAACAGCAGCACCAGCTCCTTCCTGGACCTCCAGCTCAATGACTCTCAGACTTCAAAGGCAGCACCGGCTCCACCCCCAGGCTCCAGCTCCAAAACCCTCAGATTTGAGCAGCGGCAGCACCAGCTCCTTTCTGGGCCTTCTGTTTCATGATCCTTAAATGAGAACAGCAGCACCATCTTCTCCCTGGGTCTCCAGCTCCACGAAACTCAAGCTAGAACAGCAGCACCGGCTCCTCTGGGATCTTCAACTCCATGACCCTGAGGCATCAGTGGTATCACCGGCTCCTCCCCTGGGCTCCAGCTCCAGGACCCTCAAAGTTGAACAAAAACACCAGCTCCTCCCCAGGCCTCTAGCTCCTTGACCCTCATAAACAATCCCTTCTTATGAAATTTAGCAGTAAGGAAAACTGTAGAGGAAATAAATACATAAATGTTTTCTTTCAAATTGATGTTTCTTTTCTGTTCACGCAAGTCTGGAAGCTTTGCTACTTTCCATCAACTTTGCAATCTACTTATATTTAATTGTAAGATGGAAATCCACCATTTGAAATGACTTTAAAACTTAGTAATTCTTTTTTACTATGATCTTATCTCACAGCTCTAGAAACGATCTTTCCCTTTGCCTGTGCAGAAGTCTTGTGAACATTCAAACCATGAATTTAGTTGGTTGAGATTCCTAGAATACACATTATCCCCAAAT
>NW_026664016.1:0-1946 GCF_009828535.3 Hylobates moloch | reverse complement strand
TGGAGTGGAGTGGAATGGAATGAAATGGAATACAATGGAATGGAATTGGAAGGAATTGTATTGAGTGGAGTGTAGCTGAATGGGAAGGAATGGAATGAGGTGGAGTGGAGGCGACTACAGTGGATTTGAGTGGAATAAAATGGAAAGAAATGGAATGCCGTGCAGTGCATTGGAGTGGAGTTGAGTGGAGGAGAATGGAATGGAATAGAGTGAAATGGAAATCAATGGAAAGGAATGGAATGAAAGGCAGTGGAGTTTAGTGGAGGGGAGTGGAGTGGAATGGAATGGAAGGGAGTGGAGTGGAGTGGATTAGAGTGTATTAGAGTAGAATGGATTGGAATGGAGAGGAGTGGAGAGCTGTGTGATGGAATGGAGTAGAAAGGAATGGAGTGGAGTGGGGTGGAGTGCAGTGGAGTGTAAATCGAAGGAATGGAATGGAGTGGAATGTAATGGGGGGGAGTGCAGTAGAGTGTAAAACGAAGGAATGGAATGGAGTGGAATGGAATGGGGTGGAGTGCAGTGGAGTGTAAATTGAAGGAATGGAACGGAGTGGTGTGAAATGGAATGCAGTAGAGTGGATTCGAGATTAATGGAATGGAATGGGAAGGAATGGAATACAATGGAATGGAATGGAATGCAGTGGATAGTGGATTAGAATTGAATGGAGTGGAATCGAATGGAAAGGAATATAAGGGAATGGAATGGAAGGCAATGGCATGGAATGGGATGGAATGGAACGGAGTGGAGTAGAGTGGAGTGTAGTGGAGTGGAGTGGAGAGCAATGTAGTGGAATGGAATAGAAAGGAAGGGAGTGGAATGACATGGAGTGGAATGGAATTGGACTGGAGTGGAGTGCAGTGGAATGTGAAGGAATGGAGTGGAGTGGATTAGAGTAGAATGGATGGGAATGGAATGGAATGCAGTGGATTGGAGTGGAATGGTATGAAATGGAAGGGAATGGGAAGGAATGGAATGTAGTGTATTTGAGTTGAGTGGAATGGAATGGAATGGAATACAATGGAATGGAATGGAAAGGAATTGTATTGAGTCGAGTGTAGCTGAATGGGAAGGAATGGAATGAGGTGGAGTGGAGGGGAGTACAGTGGATGCGAGTGGAATGGAATGGAATGGAATGAGCTGGAGTGCAGTGGAGTGTAATGCGAAGGAATGGAATGGAGTGGCGTGAAATGGGATGGAGTAGAGTGGTTTCGAGATTAATGGAATGGAATGGAATCGAAAGGCATGGAATACAATGGAACAGAATCGGATGGAATGCAGTGGATTTTAGTGGATTGGAATGGACTGGAGTGGAATGGAATGCAGTGGAGTGGAGTGCAGTGTAGTGGAGTGGAGTGCAAAGTAGTGGAATGGAGTAGAAAGGAACGGAGTGGAATTACATGGAGAGGAGTGTAATGGAATGGAATGGAGTGGAGTGGAGTGCAGTGGAATGTGAAGGAATGGAATGGAGTGAAGTGGAGCGGAGCTGAGTGTATTTGAGTGGAATGGAATGGAATGGAATGGAGTGGAATAGAGTGTAGTGGAATGGGAAGGAATGAAATGGAGTGGAGTGGGGTGGCGTGGATTAGAGTGGATTCGAGTGGAATGGAATAGAGTGGAATGCCGTGGATTGGAGTGGAGTGGAATGGAATGGAATGGAATGGAAGGGAATGGAATTCAATGGAAGGAATGGAATAGAATTGAATGGAATGGAATTGAAGGGAGTGGAGTGGAGTGTAGTGGAGCGGAGTAGAAAGGAATGGAATGGATTGGAATGGAGAGGAGTGGAATGGAATGAAATGGAGTGGACTAGAGTGGAGTGGAGTAGAATGGAAGAGAATGGAATGGATCGGAGTGGAGTAGAGTGGTTTTGCGTGAAATGGAATGGAATGGAATAGAAAGGAGATGAGTGGAGTGCAGTAGATTGGAGTTGAATGCAGTGGAGTGGA
>NW_026664015.1:0-1946 GCF_009828535.3 Hylobates moloch | reverse complement strand
AAAAAAAAAAAAAAAAAAAAAATGGTTCCTGGTTCCCATGCCCTCAACTGTGTGAGACCCCCAAGAGGAGTCTCCAGATACTTTATACAGGAGCATTCCTACAGACATTAGGTAACTGTCCCTCGAGATCAGAAATCCCAGAAGAAGGAGGAGGCACCTATCTTTGCTGTTCTCCAGCCTCCTCTGTGGGCATCTCCAGATGCAGGAGTGACCTGGATGAATAGGCCTGAAGTGAACCCCCAACAAACCACAGCAGCCCTACAGAAGAGGAACCTGACTATTGAAAGAAAAACAAACAGAAGGTAACAGCAACAACATCAACAAAAAATGTACTGACAAAAACTTCATCCAAGGGTCAGCAGCCTCAAAAATCAAAACCAGACAAACTCATGAAGATGAGAAAGAATCAACCAAAAAACGCTGAACACACAAAAGGCCAAAGTGCCTCTTCTCCAAATGATCACAACACCTCTCCAGCAGGGGCACAGATCTGAACAGGGAAAAGGATTGACGAATTGACAGAAGTAGGCTTCAGAAGGTGGGTAATAACAAACTTCAAGGAGGTAAAGAAGCATGTTCTCACCCAATGCAAAGAAGTTAAGAACCATGGTAAAAGATCACAGGAGTTGCTAACTACAATAACCAGTTTAGAGAGAAACGTAAATAACCTAATGGAGCTGAAAACACAGCATGAGAAATTTGTGAAGCATACACAGGTATCAGTAGCCAAAGCAATCAAGCAGAAGAAAGAATATCGGAGCTTAAAGACTATCTCACTGAAATAAGGCAGGCAGACAAGATTAGAGAAAAAAGAATAAAAAGGAATGAACAAAACCTTTGAGAACTGTGGGAATATGTACAAAGACCAAACTGGCTGGGCACAGTGGCTCATGCCTGTAATACCAGCACTTTGAGAGGCCGAGGCGGGTAGATCACCTAAGGTTGGGAGTTCGAGACCAGCCTGACCAATATGGTGAAACCCGTCTCTATTAAAAAAAAAAAAAAAATAGCTGGGTGTGGTGATACATGCCTGTAGTCGCAGCTACAGCTACTCAGGAGGCTGAGGCAGGAGAATAGCTTGAATCCGGGAGGCAGAGGTCGCAGTGAGCTGAGATTGCGCTATTGCACTCCAGCCTGGGCAACAAGAGTGAAACTCCATCTACAAAAAAAAAAAAAAAAAAAAACCAAACCTATGACTGATTGGAGTTCCTGAAAGAGACAGGCAGAATGAAACCAAGTTGGAAAACACTTCAGGAGGTCATCCAGGAGAAATTTCCCAACCTAGCAAGATAGGCCAACATTCAAATTCAGAAAATACAGAGAACCTCAGTAAGATACTTTATGAGAAGATCAACCCCAAGACACATAATCATCAGATTCTCCAAGGTCGAAACGAAGAAAGAAATGTTAAGGGCAGCCAGAGAGAAAGGTCAGGTCATTTACAAAGGGAAGCCCATCAGACTAAAAGCAGATCTCTCAGCAGAAACGCTACAAGCAGAAGAAAGTGGGGGCCAATATTCAACATTCTGGAACAAAATAATTTTCAACCCAGAATTTTTATCCAGCCAAACTAAGCCTTTAGCAAAGGAGTAATAAAATCCTTTTCAGACAAGCAAATGCTGAGAGAATTCACCACCACAAGGCCTAGACTCATTTCACATGCAAAGACACACTTATGCTCAAAATAAAAAAGATGAGACTGTTGCCATGAACAGTGTGGGGGAGGCATGCACGGACATGAAGCGCGAGTACGACCAGTGCTTCAATCGCTGGTTCGCCGAGAAGTTTCTCAAGGGGCACAGCTCCGGAGACCCGTGCACCGACCTCTTCAAGCGCTACCAACAGTGTGTTCAGAAAGCAATAAAGGAGAAAGAGATTCCTACTGAAGGACTGGAGTTTATGGGCCATGGCAAAGAAAAGCCTGAAAATTCTTCTTGACCTTGACA